>NW_018742305.1:0-32242 GCF_001683475.1 Chenopodium quinoa | reverse complement strand
CATTTCACTTTCATTTAATTTAAACAACTTTGTTTGAATGTGTTTGACTTTCATTTGACTCAAATAGCTTTAATTTGATTGCGTTGACTTTCATTTGATACAATTAGCTTTGTAGAACGTATTTGACTTTCATTTGATTCAAATAGCTTTTATTTTGATATGTGTTTGACTTTCCATTTGATTTCAATTAGCTTTGTTTGAATGTGTTTCACTTTCATTTGATTCAATTAGCTTTGTAGAATGCATTTCACTTTCATTTGATTCAAATAGCTTTGTTTGAATGTGTTTGACTTTCATTTGATACAATTAGCTTTGTAGAATGTATTTGACTGTCATTTGATTCAAATAGCTTTGTTTGAATGTGTTTGACTTTCATTTGATTCAATTAGCTTTAGTAGAATGTATTTGACTTTCATTTGATTCAAATAGCTTTTGTTTGAATGTGTTTGACTTTCATTTGTTTCAATTAGCTTTGTAGAATGTATTTGACTTTCACTTGATTCGAAATCTTTATTTGAATGTGTTTGACTTTCGTTAAATTCAATTAGCTTGTTTTGAATGTGTTTGACTTTAATTTAATTCAATTAGCTTTGTAGAATGTATTTGACGTCCATTTGATTCAATTAGCTTCGTTTGAATGTATTTGACTTTTATATGATTCAATTAGCTTTGTAGAATGTATTTGACTTTTATTTTGATTTAATTAGCTTTTGTTTGAATGTGTTTGACTTTCATTTGATTCAATTAGCTTTGTAGAATGTATTTGAACTTTCGTTTGAATCAAATAAACTTTGTTTGAAGCTGTGTTTGACTTTCATTTGATTCAATTTGCTTTGTAGAATGTATTTGACTTTCATTTTTCTTCAAATAGCTTTGTTTGAATGTGTTTGACTTTCATTTGATTCAATTAGCTTTGTAGAATGTATTTGACATTCATTTTATTAAAATAGCTTTATTTGAATGTGTTTGACTTTCATTTGATTCAATTAGCTTTGTTTGAATGTCTTTGACTTTCATTTGATTCAATTAGCTTTGTAAATGTATTTGACTTTAATTTGATTCAAATAGCTTTGTTTGAATGTGTTTGACTTTCAATTGATTCAATTAGCTTTGTAGAATG
Organism: Chenopodium quinoa; assembly: GCF_001683475.1. NCBI lineage: Eukaryota > Viridiplantae > Streptophyta > Magnoliopsida > Caryophyllales > Amaranthaceae > Chenopodium > Chenopodium quinoa. The sequence goes on along the minus strand of NW_018742305.1, from coordinate 31,122 downwards.
TGTTTGACTGTCATTTGATTCAAATAGCTTTGTTTTGAATGTGTTTGAATTTTATTTAGATTTAATTTGCTTTGTAGAATGCATTTCACTTTCATTTGATTTATATAGCTTTGTTTAAATTTGTTTGACTTTCATTTAAATTAAAAAGCTTTTTTGAATGTGTTTGACATTCAATTTGATTAAAATAGCTTTTGTTTGAATATGTTTGACTTTCATATTATTCAATTAGCTTTAGTTGAAATGTGTTTGACTTTCATTTGATTCAATTTGCTTTATTGAAATGTATTTGACTTTTATTTGATTAATTAGCTTTGTTTTTGTATTTGACTCTTCATTTGATTCAAATAGCTTTGTTTGAATGTGTTTGACTTTCATTTGATTGAAATAGCTTTGTTTGAATGTGTTTTTACTTTCATTTGATTCAATTAGCTTGGTAGAATGTATTTGACTTTCATTTGATTAAAATAGCTTTGTTTGAATGTGCTTGACTTTCATTTGATTCAATTAGCTTTGTTTGAATGTGTTTGACTTTCATTTGATTCAATTAGCTTTGTTGAATGTATTTGACTTTCATTTGATTCAATTAGCTTTGTTGGAATGTGTTTGACTTTCATTTGGTTCAATTAGCTTTGTAGAATGTATTTGACTCTCATTTGATTCAAATAGGTTTGTTTGAATGCGTTTAACTTTCATTTGATTCAATTAGCTTTGTAGCATACATTTCACTTTAATTTAATTTAAACAACTTTGTTTGAATGTGTTTGACTTTCATTTGACTCAAATAGCTTTATTTGATTGCGTTTGACTTTCATTTTGATACAATTAGCTTGTAGAACGTATTTGACTTACATTTGATTCAAATAGCTTTGTTTGAATGTGTTTGACTTTCATTTGATTCAATTAGCTTTGTAAATGTATTTGACTTTCATTTGAGTCAAATAACTTTGTTTGATTGTGTTTGACTTTCATTTGTTTCAATTTGCTTTGTAGAATGTATTTGACTTTTATTTTCTTCAAGTAGCTTTGTTTGAATGTGTTTGACTTTCATTTAATTCAATTAGCTTTGTAGAATATATTTGACATTCATTTAATTAAATAGCTTTGTTTGAATGTGTTTGACTTTCATTTGATTCAATTAGCTTTGTAGAATGTATTTGACTTTCATTTGATTCGAAATCTTTGTTTGAATGTGTTTGACTTTCATTTGATTCAATTGGCTTTGTTAGAATGTGTTTGACTTTAATTTAATTCAATTGGCTTTGTAGAATGTATTAGACTTTTATTTGATTTAATTAGCTTTGTTTGAATGTATTTGACTCTCATTTGATTCAAATAGCTTTGTTTGAATGTGTTTGACTTTCATTTGATTCAAATAGCTTTGTTTGAATGTGTTTGACTTTCATTTGATTCAATTAGCTTTGTAGAATGTATTTGACCTTCATTTGATTAAAATAGCTTTGTTTGAATGTGCTTGACTTTCATTTGATTCAATTAGCTTTGTTTGAATGTGTTTGACTTTTATTTGATTCAATTAGCTTTGTTGAATGAATTTGACTTTCATTTGATTCAATTAGCTTTGTTGAATGAATTTGACTTTCATTTGATTCAAATAGCTTTATTTGATTGCGTTTTGACTTTCATTTGATATAATTAGCTTTGTAGAACGTATTCGACTTACATTTGATTCAAATAACTTTGTTTGAATGTGTTTGACTTTCATTTGATTCAATTAGCTTTGTAGAATGTATTTGACTTTCATTTGAGTCAATAACTTTGTTTGACTGTGTTTGACTTTCATTTGTTTCAATTTGCTTTGTAAAATGTATTTGACTTTCATTTGATTCAAATAGCTTTGTTTGAATGTTTTTGACTTTCATTTGATTCAATTAGCTTTGTTTGAATGTGTTTGACTTTCATTTGATTCAAATAGCTTTGTTTGAATGTGTTTGACTTTCAATTGATTCAAATAACTTTGTAGAATGTGTTTGACTGTCATTTGATTCAAATAGCTTTGTTTGAATGTGTTTGAATTTCATTTAATTCAATTTGCTTTGTAGAACACATTTCACTTTCATTTGATTTATATAGCTTTGTTTGAATGTGTTTGACTTTCATTTAAATTAAAAAGCTTTTTTGAATGTGTTTGACTTTCATTTGATTTAAAAGGCTTTGTTTGAATGTGTTTGACTTTCATTTGATTCACTTAGCTTTGTAGAATGTATTTTACTTTTATTTGATTTAATTAGCTTTGTTTAAATTTATTTGACTCTCATTTGATTCAAATAGCTTTGTTTGAATGTGTTTGACTTTCATTTGATTCAAATAGCTTTGTTTGAATGTGTTTTACTTTCATTTGATTCAATTAGCTTTGTAGAATGTATTTGACTTTCATTTGATTAAAATACCTTTGTTAGAATGTGCTTGACTTTCATTTGATTTAATAAGCTTTGTTTGAATGTGTTTGACTTTCATTTGATTCAATTAGCTTTGTTTGAATGTGTTTGACTTTAATTTAATTCAATTAGCTTTGTAGAATGTATTAGACTTTTATTAGATTTAATTAGCTTTGTTTTAATGTATTTGACTCTCATTTGATTCAAATAGCTTTGTTTGAATGTGTTTGACTTTCATTTGATTCAAATAGCTTTGTTTGAATGTGTTTGACTTTCATTTGATTCAATTAGCTTTGTAGAATGTAATTGACTTTCATTCGATTAAAATAGCTTTGTTTGAATGTGCTTTGACTTTCATTTGATTCAATTAGATTTGTTTGAATGTGTTTGACTTTCATTTGATTCAATTAGCTTTGTTGAATGTATTTGACTTTCATTTGATTCAATGAGCTTTGTTTGAATGTGTTTGACTTTTATTTGATTCAATTAGCTTTGTAGAATGTATTTGACTCTCATTTGATTAAAATAGCTTTGTTTGAATGTGCTTGACTTTCATTTGATTCAATTAGCTTTGTTTGAATGTGTTTGACTTTTATTTGATTCAATTAGCTTTGTTGAATGAATTTGACTTTCATTTGATTCAATTAGCTTTGTTGAATGAATTTTACTTTCATTTGATTCAAATAGCTTTATTTGATTGCGTTTGACTTTCATTTGATACAATTAGCTTTGTAGAACGTATTCGACTTACATTTGATTCAAATAGCTTTGTTTGAATGTGTTTGACTTTCATTTGATTCAATTAGCTTTGTAGAATGTATTTGACTTTCATTTGAGTCAAATAACTTTGTTTGACTGTGTTTGACTTTCATTTGTTTCAATTTGCTTTGTAGAATGTATTTGACTTTCATTTGATTCAAATAGCTTTGTTTGAATGTTTTTGACTTTCATTTGATTCAATTAGCTTTGTAGAATGTATTTGACTGTCATTTGATTCAAATAGCTTTGTTTGAATGTGTTTGAATTTCATTTAATTCAATTTGCTTTGTAGAACACATTTCACTTTCATTTGATTTATACAGCTTTGTTTGAATGTGTTTGACTTTCATTTAAATTAAAAAGCTTTTTTGAATGTGTTTGACTTTCATTTGATTTAAAAGGCTTTGTTTGAATGTGTTTGACTTTCATTTGATTCAATTAGCTTTGTAGAATGTATTTTACTTTTATTTGATTTAATTAGCTTTGTTTAAATTTATTTGACTCTCATTTGATTCAAATAGCTTTGTTTGAATGTGTTTGACTTTAATTTGATTCAAATAGCTTTGTTTGAATGTGTTTGACTTTCAATTGATTCAATTAGCTTTGTAGAATGTGTTTGACTGTCATTTGATTCAAATAGCTTTGTTTGAATGTGTTTGAATTTTATTTAGATTAATTTGCTTTGTAGAATGCATTTCACTTCATTTGATTTATATAGCTTTGTTTGAATTTGTTTGACTTTCATTTAAATTAAATAGCTTTGTTTGAATATGTTTGACTTTCATTTGATTCAATTAGCTTTAGTTGAATGTGTTTGACTTTCATTTGATTCAAATTGCTTTGTTGAATGTATTTGACTTTTATTTGATTTAATTAGCTTTGTTTTTGTATTTGACTCTCATTTGATTCAAATAGCTTTGTTTGAATGTGTTTGACTTTCATTTGATTGAAATAGCTTTGTTTGAATGTGTTTTACTTTCATTTGATTCAATTTGCTTGGTAGAATGTATTTGACTTTCATTTGATTAAAATAGCTTTGTTTGAATGTGCTTGACTTTCATTTGATTCAATTAGCTTTGTTTGAATGTGTTTTGACTTTCATTTGATTCAATTAGCTTTGTTGAATGTATTTGACTTTCATTTGATTCAATTAGCTTTGTTGGAATGTGTTTGACTTTCATTTGATTCAATTAGCTTTGTAGAATGTATTTGACTCTCATTTGATTCAAATAGGTTTGTTTGAATGCGTTTAACTTTCATTTGATTCAATTAGCTTTGTTTGAATGTGTTTTACTTTCATTTGATTCAATTAGCTTTGTAGAATGTATTTGACTTTCATTTGATTAATATAGCTTTGTTAGAATGTGCTTGACTTTCATTTGATTTAATTAGCTTTGTTTGAATGTGTTTGACTTTCATTTGATTCAATTAGCTTTGTTTGAATGTGTTTGACTTTAATTTAATTCATTTAGCTTTGTAGAATGTATTTGACTTTCATTTGAGTCAAATAACTTTGTTTGATTGTGTTTGACTTTCATTTGTTTCATTTTCATTGTAGAATGTATTTGACTTTCATTTTCTTCAAATAGCTTTGTTTGAATGTGTTTGACTTTCATTTGATTCAATTAGCTTTGTAGAATGTATTTGACATTCATTTAATTAAAATAGCTTTGTTTGAATGTGTTTGACTTTCATTTGATTCAATTAGCTTTGTGTGAATGTGTTTGACTTTCATTTGATTCAATTAGCTTTGTGTGAATGTGTTTGACTTTCATTTGTTTCAATTTTCTTTGTAGAATGTATTTGACTTTCATTTGATTTTAATAGCTTTGTTTGAATCTGTTTGACTTTCATTTGATTCAATTAGCTTTGTAGAATGGATTTGACTGTCATTTGATTCAAATAGCTTTGTTTGAATGTGTTTTAATTTCATTTAATTCAATTTGCTTTGTAGAATGCATTACACTTTCATTTGATTTATATAGCTTTGTTTAAATGTGTATGACTATCATTTAAATTAAAAAGCTTTTTTTGAATGTGTTTGACTTTCATTTGATTTAAAAGGCTTTGTTTGAATTTATTTGACTTTTGATTAGGGGATTTTTATCCACCAAGCGCCGTTTGACAAGTGGACCAACCAGGTTCCGCCACGCGTCCTCCACGGACCACTTAAGACACGCCACGTGTCCACCCATGCCAAATGGGACAACCGGCCATCAAGGCCCATTTCAGTCTAGAAGCCCGATCGGCCCTAGGTTTACCTTAAACCTAGAGAGTTGCACGCTTCCCAAGGCTATAAATACTCGATTAATCCTCATTAATCAAGGGACCGAATAATTAACGGAACGGAGGAGAAACATTACGGAACACACTAATAACCGGCTGATCTCGCTAGCAAAGCAGATTACCTACATTAAATACTCTCACCTAGAGAGACCTTATTACTTTAATTTCTGTATTAATTACTCCTTAATCAGGTACTAACTTGACCGTTGGAGGCGGAGCTCTCAGGAGTCTCCGTTATTTTGCAGGTACAGGCGTCCGGTTCCAGTCTCGGAATTGTAGCTCTCCCGCAGGACATCAGAAAACCCCAAAACATTTGGCGCCGTCTGTGGGGAGAGTACTTCAGAGATGGCATCCAAGTCTGTACCGACCCCAGAAGAGAGGCGTCCCCTAGACGACCCTCAAGTTCAGTCGGACCATGATACCGAAAGTGAATTTGAAGTTGAAACTCATACAGCTCCAGACGGGACCCTAAGGGCCCGCCGTACCCGTCATACTGAAATAAGGGAACGGGAGTATCTTCAAACAGGAAGCGAGCCAGCAGGCGCACCGCTTGCTCGGCAACAGCCGACTGATGGGTCTGCTCCCATCACAAGGAACGAACTCATGACCTTCATGAGGGGATTCAAGGGAGAGATCCAAGAGTTGATCAACAAAAAACCGCCTGCTTCAGTCAAAGAGCAGGCGGCCAAAAAACCTTCCACTTCACTGAAGAGGAAGCCAGTTCAAGGGCGAGAGGCGACTCCCATCCTAAATCTAAGAAGCGGGAGCCGTCTGCTCTTGATTTCACAAAACTCCGTTATCCTACGGGAAATAGGAAACCGGTTCGTCATATTCAGGCGGACGGGTCAAAGCAAACGTTCACAGATGCTCGGCACCTGCTAGAGCAGAAGAAGAGTGACCGATTATCAGAGTCGGCTTCTACTTCAAATTTTCAGGACAGTTTGCGAAATGCCTCGATGAGGCCAACTCAGTCGTACCATGAGAGTCAGTCAGGCGGCACCTCCCGTCAGTCTGGCTTTCATAGTGCGCAGGCGGTACCAAATTTGCCATTTGTGCCGCAACAACAATATTTTATGCAGCCACCTCCATTTGGTGGACCTGCAGCAAAAAACGTCCAACCTATGGACTGGCAGCTACGGCTGCTTAGACTTGGTGAACAGCCGTCGGCCTTCTCCAAGGAAATTACTGAAGCCGCTCAGCCGGCCAAAGTAAAAAATGTTTTAGTAGGCGCCTATGATGGCACTACTAACCCGGAAGACCATCTGATGGCATTCACCAACCTGATGTACCTTCAAGGGTTGGATGATCCCACTTGGTGCAAGTGTTTCCCAGCAACTCTCAAGGGAATTGCACAGCAATGGTTCGGCAACCTGCCGACTGGTTGTGTAAACAGTTTCAGGACGCTTGCTTACTTATTTGCCTCCAACTTTGCAATGAACATCCCTGCGAAGAAAACGACCCTTGATTTGGGAACAATTCAGCAGGGTGAAAAGGAGGGGCTTCGTTCCTACATCAGGCGGTTCAACCTGATGAGAATACAGATTCAAGGGTTACCGGATGAGGTAGCTTATACTGACTTTTTTAGAGGTCTCAAAGACGGGTCTACCTTCAAATTTGATTTAGTTCGAAAAAGGGTGGCGACTCTTCAAGAGGCCTTGATTGAAGCAGAAGCCTATATACAGGCGACTGATCTGTGTACAATGAAACAGTCGGACGGGAAGAGGTTCGACAATAGAGAAGGACGACAGAAACAGTCGTCCAACAAAGATGAAAAAAGAAAAGGGGTCTGGGCGGCTGATTCCTCTAAACAGCCGGCCAAGAAGAAAAAGGAATTCAAACCATACTCCCCAAAGTATGTGTTTAACAAGGATAACCAGTTTATCCTAAAAGAAATAAAGGGACGGCTCTCAATTGAGAAACCGCTCCCCATGAAGGGTTCTGCGAGCAACCGGAACCAAGACAAAATCTGTGCTTATCATGATGACATTGGTCATCACACCAACGACTGCATTAGTCTCATGCGGTACCTAGACCGCTTGGCTGATCAAGGTGATCTTGACACTTATGTCAAGAAATCTACGGGGAATACTTCCTCAAAAAAGCAGTCGGCCAAAAAGAATCAACAGGCCGACAGTTCCGATACAGATGATGCAGTCGTCTACACCATTGCAGGCGGCTTCTCAGGAGGCGGCCCCACTATTAGGGGCAACAAAGATAATATAAGGCGGTTAGATGTAAATTCCGTTCACCAAGAACGACCGTCCAAATATACATTTCCTGAGATTGTCATCACTGAAGAGGATCTAGGAGGAATAAGGGGGCCGCATGACGACCCTCTCGTTATTGAATGTAAAGTGGCCAACCAGAGAGTTGGTCGAATCCTCATAGATACTGGGAGCTCTTCAGATCTCATCAGCAGCAAATGTCTGTCAAAACTGAAATATCAGACGGACTGCATACATCCGGCCTCCCACCCTTTAATAGGGTTTGGAGGAGGAGTCGTCCACCCACTGGGACGAGTTGATCTACCCGTCCGCCTGGGCGAAAAAGGGGAAGGACGACACATGGTAGTCCGATTCCTAGTTGTAGAGGAACTCTCTGCCTACAACATGATTCTGGGTCGCCCAACCCTGAATAGTGCCAAGGCTGTTATAATCCCGTCACTTATGCTGCTTAAGTTTGAAAGGGACAATGGAACAGTCGGCTCCCTAAGGGGAGATCAGAGGATGGCCCGAGAGTGCTATCTCTCGGATGTCAAACCCACTGCTAAGGCCACTGGGTCAAGTGGAGAAAAAACAGACCTTGACAATGTCAAGGAAAGTGCGCCTGTTCAAGAAACAGGCGACAGAAAAAGAAAGGCGTCCCAGACAGAGTCCGCCAGAAAGGCAAGAAAATAGCAATCATTGGCAGAGGACCGGCCGGATGAGTTCCGCCCTCAGCCGGCTGGTGAGCATACGGACCTGATATTAGACGACTCCCGCCCTGACCGAACAGTCAAAGTTGGGACGACTGCTCTGAGAAACCTTGGTGATGACTTTCACAACCTGTTGAAAGAATACAAGGACATCTTTGCATTTGAAGTCCATGAAATGCCAGGCATTAGTCCTGATCTGGCAGTACACAAACTCGCTGTGGATCCGAAAAAGAAGCCGGTACGGCAAAAGAAGCGGAACCATGGTGAAGAAAGAGGTCAGGCGGCCGCCGCCGAAGTCAAAAAATTACTTGATGCAGGGTTCATTCGGCAATGTTACTTCCCAGATTGGGTTGCAAATGTGGTACTTGTTAAAAAGCCGAATGGCACCTGGCGAATGTGTGTAGACTACACAGACTTGAACAAGGCGTGCCCCAAAGACAGTTACCCTCTGCCCAAAATTGATAACCTGGTCGACTCAACAGCCGGCCATGCCTTGATGAGTTTTATGGACGCCTATTCTGGTTTTCATCAAATTCCTTTGTGGAAGAAAGATCAGGAGAAGACGGCCTTCGTCACTGATCAGGGATTATACTGTTATACGGTCATGCCGTTTGGTCTTAAGAATGCCCCGGCTACATTCCAACGAATGATAAACACAGTGTTCTTTGATCAGATTGGGAGAAACGTCGAGGCATACATTGATGATATGATTGTTAAGACTAAACTTCAGAAAGATCATCTGACGGACCTCCGAGAAACTTTCGCCACACTCAGGCGGCACCATGTCATGCTCAATCCCAAGAACTGTGTATTTGGAGTTGAGTCTGGGAAATTTCTCGGATTCCTTATCAACCAGAGAGGAATAGAGGCGAACCCTGAGAAGGTACAGGCGGTCATTGACATGCAGTCGCCTCGTACCGTCCGAGAGGTTCAGAAGTTAACAGGTTGTCTGGCGGCCTTGGGAAGATTTCTAAGCCGATCAGGCGACAAATGCCTATACTTTTTCCAGGCAATTAAGAAAAAGGCAAGGTTTGAATGGGGGCCGGATGCTGAGGCCGCCTTCCAGAAATTAAAGGTTCACTTGCATTCCTTGCCAAGGCTGGTCAGCCCTTTGCCCAAAGAAAATCTCTACATGTACCTGGCCGTCTCTGATCATGCGTTAAGCGCGGTGCTCCTTGCTGAAAGGGACGGCTGTCAACTTCCGGTCTACTTTGTCAGTCACGTACTGAAAAATGCCGAGTTGAGGTATCCCCTAGTGGAGAAATTTGGTCTTGCACTCTTCATGGCTGTTTAAAAAATTGAAGCCCTACTTTCTGGCACATGCAGTCGTCGTGTATACCGACCAACCGATCAAACGGCCCCTTACCACCATGGAGTCCTCCGGACGAATGATCAAATGGGCCATAGAAATGCAGAGTCTCGAAGTTACTTTCGAGCCTAGAAAAGCAGTGAAGGGGCAAGCCTTTGCTGACTTTATTGTAGAGATGACTCGTCCTCCTGACTCTCAAGTTCCAGACCAAGTCTGGAAGGTATATGTGGACGGAAGCTCTACTTCAAACGGTTGTGGAGCAGGCGTCGTATGTCAATCTCCAGAGGGCGACAGGTTCGAGTATGCTCTACGCTTCAGTTTCCAGGCTTCAAACAATGAGGCAGAATATGAAGCTTTACTAGCCGGGATCCGCATGTGTAAGGCGGCCGGGGCAAGGAAAATAGACGCCTGTTCTGATTCACAACTGATAGTGAGTCAGTACAATGGCGAATACGAAGCAACACATCCGGCCATGATCAAATATTTACAGGCGGTCCGACAAGCAGTCGGCTCCCTTGAGGATTTCCATCTGATCCAAGTACCGAGATCAGAAAACAACCAGGCAGATGCACTCTCGAAATTAGCATCATCCGCCTCCTCCGATACTCCTCGAACTGTGTTTTGGGAAGTAATGGAGAAGAGAAGCATCGAGGAAAATCCTATTGGAATTCTAGACAGAAGCTCAACCTGGATGGATTCAATCAGGGCATATCTGACAAACGGTACACTGCCGGATGATCCTCAACAGGCGGCATCACTGAAAAAACGAGCCTCCTGTTTTGAAATGATACAGGGGGAACTGCACAAGAGGGGGCACCTTCAACCCTTCTTAAAGTGTGTTACTCCTGAAAAGGGACGAGAGATACTAGATGATCTTCACTCTGGTTTCTGTGCTTCCCATATAGGTGGTAGGATGCTTGCTCAAAGGGCAAGGCGGCAGGGCTACTTTTGGCCTACTTTGGAAGCAGATGCAATGGAGATGGTGAAAAAATGTGACAAGTGCCAAAGGTTTGGCAAATTAATTCACCGTCCGGCTACCGACCTCACTACCATTCACAGCCCACTACCGTTTGCTAAGTGGGGCATGGACATTCTGGGTCCATATACGCCTGCTACAGGCGGCAGAAGGTATATACTTGTTGCCGTTGACTACTTCACTAAATGGGTAGAGGCGGAGGCTGTAAAGGGAATCAAGACGAAAGATGTAATTTCATTCATTTGGAAAAACGTCATCACTCGGTTCGGGGTTCCCATGTCTATGGTTTTTGATAATGGTCCCCAATTTGAGACGCCTGTTCTCAAAAGCTGGTTGGGAGACCAAGGAATTGGACATTACTTTGCATCTGTCGGCCGTCCACAAGCAAACGGCCAGGTAGAAGCCTTTAATAAAATCATCTCAGACGGTCTCAAGAAAAAAATTGAACGAGCAGGCGGCCTATGGGCAGATGAACTACCACATGTTCTTTGGGCCATTAGGACGACTGAAAAAGGGGCGACTGGAGAAACTCCATTCCTCCTAACTTATGGTGCAGAAGCTGTTCTTCCAATAGAACACTACGAGCCGACTCTTCGAGTAATGCTATATGACGAAGAGGCAAACTGGGAAGCTATGCGCCTGGCATTAGACTCACTTCCTGAAAAGAGGGGCAATGCTGTTTTGCGCCATGAAATCTACCGCCTGAGAATGACTAGATCATACAACAAAAAAGTGCACAGGCGTCCACTCAAAGTAGGGGACTTTGTACTTAGAAAAATGGAAGCAGTTGGTAGGGCTAACGAGTCTGGCAAACTAACTCCCAACTGGGAAGGACCCTACCGAATCTATGCGGAAGTCAGGGACGGTACCTACCGTCTGGAAACACCAGACGGACAACCGTTGCCTCGAACTTGGAATGTAGATAACCTTAAGAAATATTTCTTTTGAATGATGTAAAGTAAAGAGGGGCATGCCGTCTGTACCTTTACAGTCGGCTACTCTCCATTGAGTTTCACTCTTTATCTTTGCAGGGGCATGCCGTCTGTTCCATTACAGTCGGCTACTCTCCCTCGAGTATTTTACTCACAATACTTAGCTAAAAAGTTTAGGGCCTGGCCGATCCTGTAACTAACAGGCGGCTACCCTTTCTTTTACTTAGCACATACGTTCACCAAAAACATACCAAGGCCACTGGCCGAATGATCAGACCAGGCGCCTAGTCAACTGATCTAACTTTTAAAAACTAATCCGACCTGTCCCAACATTATAGCAGGCGTCCGGCGGCATCCATTCGGATGAAATTCGTCGCAGAGAGCAGCTCCCTTTTGGGTGGAACATTGTTCTATAAACTAATTACACGGCACCTATACGACTGTCCCAAAGGGCAACCACGTAGCCGTTTTTGAGACAAGGATAACTCTATCACTAACCAAACCAGTGGTAGCAGTTGACATCTGAGTCAGATGACCGCCTGTATTACTTGGGATAAATGCAGGGGGTACCTATTGAGTTAATAGCCAACAAACATTGGCGAATCAAGGGGTCTAGCCGGCCTACGCCGCCTGGTACCTCTACTTCTCAAACAAAAGTGACGGCGACTGAGTAACTCCAAAGTTAACTCATAGTCACTCCTTCAAATTTGGTATGGAACCTAAAAAGTTTGAGTCGTCCGCCTGTTTTATACAAACAAGGGCACTCGAACCCCTATTCCTACTGGATAACCTATTGAGTAAATAGCCAACAAACATTGGTAAATCAAGGGGTCTAGCCGGCCTACGCCGCCTGATACCTTTACTACTCAATCAAGATTGTGACGAAGACTAAGTAACTCCTATGTTAACTTAATAGTCACTCAAACTTAGTACTGAGCCTAAAAGGTACGAGTCGTCCACTTGTTTTTAATAAACAAAGGCTCTCAACCAATACTCTTGCTAGGTTAACAAATAACAAATTAGAGGCCAACATTGGCAATAAAGGGAAACAACCGGTACCCGCCGCTTGTTTTCCTACTTAAATTCCTTGGCTACTTGGTAATTCTATTTACTTGGTCAAATTGAATAAAGAGTTCGAATACCGATTGATTAAATGGCCGACTGATCATCTATCCTGGAAACAGACAACCAGTCGTCCAGGGGCATAGGCGGCATACTTACTATTTGTACCTGTCTTAACGTTCAGCCATACACAACAGTCTGTCTAGTGAGCAAATTTCAAATACTTAGACAAATTTGAACAAAAACAAAAAATTTGATTAAAATGAGCCGGCCATAAAAGACCAGCAGAATATTCAAAACCCCGGCCCCCTGGCCGGGTAATTACAAAGCAAACGGCACGCAGGCCGTGAAAAGAAAAAATATACTTAAAGCTTAAGAAGGGGGCAGTTCAGTATCAGCAGCAGCCGCCTGGTCAGCACTCTTCTTGCTGGACTCGGCCTTCGCTGCATCATCTTTTGATGCCTTTCCCCCAAGTGGCACAAGCGCCACAACAGGCTCTTCCTCCTCCAACGCAACGTCCATCGCCTCTTCTTCAGCAGCCGCCAGGATCTGTTGATTATATATTTCCGAACACTGGCGGTACGTTCTTTCCCATGAGGCAAAGTCGGCACTGGGGAACAGTCGTTCCCAGGTCATGCGTTGGATTTGGGCGGAGTCTTCCACCATCTCCCGGACGAGCTCTTGTTTTTCTTGCTCGGCCTTGTCCGAGAGCTCTTGGGTAAGACTCTTCTCCTGGTTCACCAGGCGTTCTTTTACGTTAGCCAAAGATTTCTCCATGGCTTCGTAAGAGTGCATTTTCTGGCGAAGGGGTTTCAGCTCGGCTTTAAATTTGGTGACGGTCCCCTCCAGCTCGTCAACCTTCTTTTGGGCCGCCTCTAGCTGAGCCCGAACAGCGGCGGTCGCCTGCGCCTGATAATAAAGAAGATCAATGGTCAGTACTTCATTTTGGGCAATTTGAAACATTGCTTTATCACAGCTGGAGGCGGCCATAGCCTTTGCGGCCTTTACCTCTTTGTTTTTCCGATCAATCGGCTTGCGAAGGCTGTTGACTCGGAGCAGGGCCTAAGTACAAAGAAAAACAGGCGTCAGTTTCCAATCATAAGGGTTAACAGGCGTCCTGGAACTTCAAAAGGGTATACCTCAGCTAGGATCCCCGAAATTCCATCGAGGTCAAGGGTGCCGGCACCCTTGACCGCCTCCCTGTCAGAGGGAGGAACTACTTTAACCATTGACTTGGCTACCTCAACCAAGTCAAGTCCCTGGGGGCCGGCTGCATTAAGCAGAAGGAAAAACAAGTTAGACCTAATCAAGAAGGAAGCAAGAGTGAGTTTTTACAAGCAAGTGTCCATACATCTAGGCGGCCCCGCCTGGGTTTTTGAAGAAGTGGCCGGCTGCTTGTCAGCCGCCACTGTTTTCCTGGAAGACCCAGGAGAGCTTGCAACAGTCGTTCTCCGGGCCTTGGGGTCCGGCTGTTGCGAGGAAGAAGCCCTTGGAGTGCCAGACTGAAAACAAAAAGAGTTAGTATATGCATAATACAACTTAAAGGGGAAGGGTTTTCAAAGCTTACCAAGGGTGCCTCCTTGCTGGGGGAGTCGGCGTACGACTGCTTCATTAGCGAAACCCGCAGCATGGCCGCCGCAGTCTTAGATGCTGTTATTTTACTCATGGCGTCGGCTGAAAGAAATAAACAGCAAAGTTAGTAAAAATCCCAAGTAAACAAGGCGTGAAAAAACAGAGTATTCGTCAGGCCGGCTACCTCTAGAGCACCGACTGCCGAGGCCACAGGCGGCCAAGAAGTACTCATCATAGAGCCACTTGAAGCTCGGGACGCAGTGTAGGGGTACTTGCTCTCGTACCCCTGAAGTAGAGTTCACCCTAGTCTCTACTTTGAAGAGTCCTTTGTCTAGGATCTCTCTTTTAGCCTTTGGGGGAACAGGCGGCATGCTGCGGCCGCCTGCAAGAAGAGGCGGATCCCTGTTCCACTTGTTAAAACGTTTGTTCAGCTCCGTGTCTGAACTCTCGATAATAAGGAAGGTGTTCCGCCAATCCTTCCATTTGTTTGCCTTACCTCTCGTCATGAGGTAACCCCTGTGGCTTGTTAGTTGATACCAGCCGGTACCTCCCGACTTAGGGGTCCGGCTGAGATAGTTCATGTGGGCGAAAGCCTCAAAACTTGGCTCCACCCCGTTCAGTTCGCACCCGGCCACATAGCCGAGTACGTTTACCCAAGAGTTGGGGGCTAACTGCCATAACCCCAGATCATACCCATCTAAAATCCGCTGAACAGCCGGATGTAATGGGAAGCGCAGACCAGCTTTGATGGCCGCCACATAGCAGCCAAAACAGCCGTCACCATAGCTGGTACCAGCCGGCCAGACGACAGTATCTTCTGGATCCGGCACAAACAGTAAATACTCCGGGCCCATTTTGTGGTTAGCAATAAAGCTCGCCACGTTGTCTCGCATGGTTGCGATCCGGCCCCGGGGCACCCTGCAGTAGTAGGGGGTGTTTTCCTCTCTGTAAGAGGCGGACGGCTCTGCCCAATTATCCCCCTTCTCCACTGCATGGGAACTTCTCGCCTCTTGTAGGCGGTTATGTTTTTCTTCTGAGTCAGAAGAACTATGGTCAGAAGAACTATGGTCAGAAGAGCTGGAATCGGACTCGTCCCCTGACGAGTCCGAAGAGGACGACGCCTCCCCTCTCCTAGAGGGGCCCGCCTCCTCTCCCTTAGAAGGAGCAGAAGGTAAATTAGACATGTCCACGGTTAGATGAGAAGGGAACACCTTGGTCCCTCTCTCAGAACTGTCAGCTTGACAGTCGCCTCGTTCCACATCTGGCGCCTGGTCAGATGTTTCGCTAAGGAGTACCCTTTGGGAGGAGCCGTCTGAGTTTGATATTCTAGCAGTCTTTTTTGTTCTGGCCATCACGTTCTGCATAGACACAGATTCAGTCGGACTTTGTATAAAGGGCAAAGATGGGTCCAGAAAAGGGCAGGCGGCACTCCTAGTCCTAGATTCAGCCGTCCCCGGTGACCGGCTGATCACTAACTTAGGGCGTGTCGTGTGCTTCCATGGTGCCATTTCAAAAAATAAAAAGAAAATTAAGAGTAAGAGAACTGAGTTACCTGAACGGATGACAGTTGATGAAGTCCTGAAAGTTCGGGTCAGTCGGCTTGTCAGAACAGGCGGTAGGCAGAAAAAGTCCGAAAATGTCAGATCAAGTTTAGGGGTCCGAATGTTCTCGCAAAAATTCTCAAATGTGAAAATGACCGAAGTCAGCACTTCCTTTTATAGGCAAAATGAGAAGGCGAAGGGTCGCTTCCGAATTCAAATTTGGGCGGGAGAATCTCCCGGCCGTCTGCAAGGTGACACCTGTAACGGGCCGTCGCCTGTCACCGTGCGACACCTGTCACAGGCGACACGTGACCAGTCGCGTGCCACCTGTGAGGGGCAAATGATTAGGGGATTTTTATCCACCAAGCGCCGTTTGACAAGTGGACCAACCAGGTTCCGCCACGCGTCCTCCACGGACCACTTAAGACACGCCACGTGTCCACCCATGCCAAATGGGACAACCGGCCATCAAGGCCCATTTCAGTCTAGAAGCCCGATCGGCCCTAGGTTTACCTTAAACCTAGAGAGTTGCACGCTTCCCAAGGCTATAAATACTCGATTAATCCTCATTAATCAAGGGACCGAATAATTAACGGAACGGAGGAGAAACATTACGGAACACACTAATAACCGGCTGATCTCGCTAGCAAAGCAGATTACCTACATTAAATACTCTCACCTAGAGAGACCTTATTACTTTAATTTCTGTATTAATTACTCCTTAATCAGGTACTAACTTGACCGTTGGAGGCGGAGCTCTCAGGAGTCTCCGTTATTTTGCAGGTACAGGCGTCCGGTTCCAGTCTCGGAATTGTAGCTCTCCCGCAGGACATCAGAAAACCCCAAAACAACTTTCATTTGATGCAATTAGCTTTGTAGAATGTATTTTACTTTTATTTGATTTAATTAGCTTTGTTTGAATTTATTTGACTCTCAATTGATTCAAATAGCTTTGTTTGAATATGTTTGACTTTCATTTGATTCAATTAGCTTTGT
The DNA here is from genome assembly GCF_001683475.1 of Chenopodium quinoa. Taxonomy (NCBI): domain Eukaryota; kingdom Viridiplantae; phylum Streptophyta; class Magnoliopsida; order Caryophyllales; family Amaranthaceae; genus Chenopodium; species Chenopodium quinoa. The sequence goes on along the minus strand of NW_018742305.1, from coordinate 14,382 downwards.
AGAATGTATTTGACTTTCATTTGATTCAAATAGCTTTATTTGAATGTGTTTGACTTTCATTTGATTCAATTAGCTTTGTAGAATGTATTTGACATTCATTTAATTAAAATAGCTTTGTTTGAATGTGTTTGACTTTCATTTGATTCAAATAGCTTTATTTTAATGTGTTTGACTTTCATTTGATTCAATTAGCTTTGTAGAATGTATTTGACTTTCATTTGATTCAATTAGCTTTGTTTGAATGAGTTTGACTTTCATTTGATTCAATTAGCTTTGTAGAATGTATTTGACTTTCATTTGATTCAAATAGCTTTATTTGAATGTGTTTGACTTTCATTTGATTCAATTAGCTTTGTAGAATGTATTTGACATTCATTTAATTAAAATAGCTTTGTTTGAATGTGTTTGACTTTCATTTGATTCAAATAACTTTATTTGAATGTGTTTCACTTTCATTTGATTCAATTAGCTTTGTAGAATGTATTTGACTTTCATTTGATTCAATTAGCTTTGTTTGAATGAGTTTGACTTTCATTTGATTCATTTAGCTTTGTAGAATGTATTTGACTCTCATTTGATTCAAATAGCTTTGTTTGAATGCGTTTAACTTTGATTTGATTCAATTAGCTTTGTAGAATACATTTCACTTTCATTTGATTTAAATAACTTTGTTTCAATGCGTTTGACTTTCATTCGATTCAAATAGCTTTATTTTAATGTGTTTGACTTTCATTTGATACAATTAACTTTGTTGAACGTATTTGACATTGATTAAAATAGCTTTGTTTGAATGTGTTTGACTTTCATTTGATTCAATTTGCTTTGTTTGAATGTGTTTGACTTTCATTTGATTCTATTAGCTTTGTTGAATGTATTTGACTTTCATTTGATTCAATTAGCTTTGTTTGAATGTGTTTGAGTTTCATTTGATTTAATTAGCTTTGTATAATGTATTTGACTTTTATTTGATTTAATTAGCTTTGTTTGAAAGGTTTTGACTCTCATTTAATTCAAATAGCTTTGTTTGAATGTGTTTGACTTTTATTTGATTCAATTTGCTTTGTAGAATGTATTTGACATTCATTTAATTAAAATAGCTTTGTTTAAATGTGTTTGACTTTCACTTAATTCAAACAGCTTTGTTTGAATGTGTTTGACTTTCATTTGATTCAATTAGCTTTGTAGAATGTATTTGACTTTCATTTGATTCAAATAGCTTTATTTGAATGTGTTTGACTTTCATTTGATTCAATTAGCTTTGTAGAATGTATTTGACTTTCATTTTATTCAAATAGCTTTATTTGAATGTGGTTGACTTTCATTTGATTCAATTAGCTTTGTAGAATGTATTTGACATTCATTTAATTAAAATAGCTTTGTTTGAATGTGTTTGACTTTCATTTGATTCAAATATTTTTATTTAAATGTGTTTGACTTTCATTTGATTCAATTAGCTTTGTAGAATGTATTTGACTTTCATTTGATTCAATTAGCTTTGTTTGAATGTGTTTGACTTTCATTTGATTCATTTAGCTTTGTAGAATGTATTTGACTCTCATTTGATTCAAATAGCTTTGTTTGAATGCGTTTAACTTTGATTTGATTCAATTAGCTTTGTAGAATACATTTCAATTTCATTTGATTTAAATAACTTTGTTTCAATGCGTTTGACTTTCATTTGATTCAAATAGCTTTATTTTAATGTGTTTGACTTTCATTTGATACAATTAGCTTTGTTGAACGTATTTGACATTGATTAAAATAGCTTTGTTTGAATGTGTTTGACTTTCATTTGATTCAATTTGCTTTGTTTGAATGTGTTTGACTTTCATTTGATTCTATTAGCTTTGTTGAATGTATTTGACTTTCATTTGATTCAATTAGCTTTGTTTGAATGTGTTTGACTTTCATTTGATTTAATTAGCTTTGTAGAATGTATTTGACTTTTATTTGATTTAATTAGCTTTGTTTGAAAGTTTTTGACTCTCATTTAATTCAAATAGCTTTGTTTGAATGTGTTTGAATTTCATTTAGATCAATTTGCTTTGTAGAATGCATTTCACTTCCATTTGATTTATATAGCTTTGTTTGAATGTGTTTGACTTTCATTTAAATTAAAAAGCTTTTTTTGAATGTGTTTGACTTTCATTTGATTTAAAAGGCTTTGTTTGAATGTTTTTGACTTTCATTTGATTCAATTAGTTTTGTAGAATGTATTTGACTTTTATTTGATTTAATTAGCTTTGTTTGAACATGTTTCACTCTCATTTGATTCAAATAGCTTTGTTTGTATGTGTTTGAGTTTCATTTGATTCAATTAGCTTTGTGGAATGTATTTGACTTTCATTTGATTCAAATAGCTTTGTTTGAATGTGATTGAATTTCATTTGATTCAATTTGCTTTGTAGATTGCATTTCACTTTAATTTGATTTATATAGCTTTGTTTGAATGTGTTTGACTTTCATTTAAATTAAAAAGCTTTTTTTGAATGGGTTTGACTTTTATTTGATTTAAAAGGCTTTGTTTGAATGTGTTTGACTTTTATTTGGTTCAATTAGCTTTGTAGAATGAATTTGACTTTTATTTGATTTAATTAGCTTTGTTTGAACGTGTTTGACTCTCATTTGATTCAAATAGCTTTGTTTGAATGTGTTTGACTTTTATTTGATTCAATTAGCTTTGTAGAATGTATTGGACTTTCATTTGATTAAAATAGCTGTGTTTGAATGTGTTTGACTTTCATTTGATTCAATTTGCTTTGTTTGAATGTGTTTGACTTTCATTTGATTCTATTAGCTTTGTTGAATGTATTTGACTTTCATTTGATTTAAAAAACTTTGTTTGCATGCGTTTGACTTTCATTTGATTCAAATAGCTTTATTTGAATGTGTTTGACTTTCATTTGATACAATTAGCTTTGTTGAACGTATTTGACATTCATTTGATTAAAATAGCTTTGTTTGAATATGTTTGACTTTCATTTGATTCAATTAGCTTTGTTTGAATGTGTTTGACTTTCATTTGATTCTATTAGCTTTGTAAAATGTATTTGACTTTCATTTGATTCAAATAGCTTTGTTTGAATGTGTTTGACTTTCATTTGATTCAATTAGCTTAGTAGAATGTATTTGACTTTCATTTGATTCAATTAGCTTTGTAGAATGTATTTGACTTTCACTTGTTCGAAAGCTTAGTTTGAATGTGATTGACTTGAATTTAATTATATTAGCTTATTTTGAATGTGTTTGACTTTAATTTAATTCGATTTGCTTATTTTGAATTAGCTTATTTAATTCAATTAGCTTTGTAGAATGTATTTGACTTCCATTTGATTCAATTAGCTTTTGTTTGAATGTGTTTGACTTTTATATGATTCAATTTGCTTTGTAGAATGTATTTGACTTTTATTTTATTTAATTAGCTTTGTTTGAATGTGTTTGACTTTCATTTGATTCAATAAGCTTTGTAGAATGTATTTGACTTTCATTTGAATCAAATAACTTTGTTTGACTATGTTTGACTTTCGTTTGATTTAATTTTCTTTGTAGAATGTATTTGACCTTCATTTTCTTCAAATAGCTTTGTTTGAATGTGTTTGACTTTCATTTGATTCAATTTGCTTTGTAGAATGTATTTGACATTAATTTAATTAAAATAGCTTTGTTTAAATGTGTTTGACTTTCATTTGATTCAATAAGCTTTGTTTGAATGTGTTTGACTTACATTTGATTCAATTAGGTTTGTAAAATGTATTTGATTTTCATCTGATTCAAATAGCTTTGTTTGAATGTGTTTGACTTTCAATTGATTCAATTAGCTTTGTAGAATGTATTTGACTTTCATTTAAATTAAAAAGCTTTGTTTGAATGTGTTTGACTTTCATTTGATTCAATTAGCTTTGTAGAATGTATTTTACTTTTATTTGATTAAATTAGCTTTGTTTGAATTTATTTGACTCTCATTTGATTCAAATAGCTTTGTTTGAATGTGTTTTAATTTCATTTGATTCAATTAGCTTTGTAGAATGGATTTGACTTTCATTTGATTCGAAATCTTTGTTTGAATGTGTTTGACTTTCATTTGATTCAATTAGCTTTGTTTGAATGTGTTTGACTTTAATTTAATTCAATTTGCTTTGTAGAATGTATTAGACTTTTATTTGATTTAATTAGCTTTGTTTGAATGTATTTGACTCTGATTTGATTCAAATAGCTTTGTTTGAATGTGCTTGACTTTCATTTGATTCAATTAGCTTTGTTTGAATGTGTTTGATTTTCATTAGATTCAATTAGCTTTGTTGAATGTATTTGACTTTCATTTGATTCAATTAGCTTTGTTTGAATGTGTTTGACTTTTATTTGATTCAATTCGCTTTGTAGAATGTATTTGACTTTCATTTGATTCAATTAGCTTTGTAGAATGTATTTGACTTTTATTTGATTTAATTAGCTTTGTTTGAATGTATTTGACTCTCATTTGATTCAAATAGCTTTGTTTGAATGTGTTTCACTTTTATTTGATTCAATTAGCTTTGTAGAACGTATTTGACTTTCATTTGATTCAAATGGCTTTGTTTGAATGTGTTTGACTTTCATTTGATTCAATTAGCTTTGTAGAATGTATTTTACTTTTATTTGATTTAATTAGCTTTGTTTGAATTTATTTGACTTTCATTTGATTCAAATAGCTTTGTGTGAATGTATTTGACTTTCATTTTATTCAAATAGCTTTGTTTGAATGTGTTTGACTTTCATTTGATTCAATTAGCTTTATAGAATGTATTTGACTCTCATTTGATTCGAAATCTTTGTTTGAATGTGTTTGACTTTCATTTGATTCAATTAGCTTTGTTTGAATGTGTTTGACTTTAATTTAATTCAATTAGCTTTGTAGAATGTATTAGACTTTTATTTGATTTAATTAGCTTTGTTTGGATGTATTTGACTCTCATTTGATTCAAATAGCTTTGTTTGAATGTGTTTGACTTTTATTTGATTCATTTAGCTTTGTAGAATGTATTTGACATTCATTTAATTTAAATAGATTTGTTTGAATGTGTTTGACTTTCATTTGATTCAAATAGCTTTGTTTGAATGTGTTTGACTTTCATTTGATTCAATTAGCTTTGTAGAATGTATTTGACTTTCATTTAAATTAAAAAGCTTTGTTTGAATGTGTTTGACTTTCATTTGATTCAATTAGCTTTGTTTGAATGTGTTTGACTTTCATTTGATTCAATTAGCTTTGTAGAATGTATTTGACTCTCATTTGTTTTAAATAGCTTTGTTTGTATGCGTTTAACTTTCATTTGATTGAATTAGCATTGTAGAATACAATTCACTTTCATTGAATTTAAACAACTTTGTTTGAATGTGTTTGACTTTCATTTGACTCAAATAGCTTTATTTGATTGCGTTTGACTTTCATTTGATACAATTAGCTTTGTAGAACGTATTTAACTTTCATTTGATTCAATTAGCTTTGTTTGAATGTGTTTGACTTTCATTTGATTCAATTAGCTTTGTAGAATGTATTTGACTTTCATTTGACTCAAATAACTTTGTTTGACTGTGTTTGACTTTCATTTGTGTCAATTTGCTTTGTAGAATGTATTTGACTTTCATTTTATTCAAATAGCTTTGTTTGAATGTGTTTGACTTTCATTTGATTCAATTAGCTTTGTAGAATGTATTTGACATTCATTTAATTTAAATAGATTTGTTTGAATGTGTTTGACTTTCATTTGATTCAATTAGCTTTGTAGAATGTATTTGACTTTTATTTGATTTAATTAGCTTTGTTTGGATGTATTTGACTCTCATTTGATTCAAATAGCTTTGTTTGAATGTGTTTTGACTTTTATTTGATTCAATTAGCTTTGTAGAATGTATTTGACATTCATTTAATTTAAATAGATTTGTTTGAATGTGTTTGACTTTCATTTGATTCAAATAGCTTTGTCTGAATGTGTTTGACTTTCATTTGATTCAATTAGCTTTGTAGAATGTATTTGACTTTCATTTAAATTAAAATGCTTTGTTTGAATGTGTTTGACTTTTATTTGATTCAATTAGCTTTGTTTGAATGTGTTTGACTTTCATTTGATTCAATTAGCATTGTAGAATGTATTTGACTCTCATTTGTTTTAAATAGCTTTGTTTGTATGCGTTTAACTTTCATTTGATTGAATTAGCATTGTAGAATACAATTCACTTTCATTGAATTTAAACAACTTTGTTTGAATGCGTTTGACTTTCATTTGACTCAAATAGCTTTATTTGATTGCGTTTGACTTTCATTTGATACAATTAGCTTTGTAGAAAGTATTTAACTTTCATTTGATTCAATTAGCTTTGTTTGAATGTGTTTGACTTTCATTTGATTCAATTAGCTTTGCAGAATGTATTTTACTTTTATTTGATTAAATTAGCTTTGTTTGAATTTATTTCACTCTCATTTGATTCAAATAGCTTTGTTTGAATGTGTTTGAATTTCATTTGATTCAATTAGCTTTGTAGAATGTATTTCACTTTTATTTGATTCAATTAGCTTTGTAGAACGTACTTGACTTTCATTTGATTCAAATAGCTTTATTTGAATGTGTTTGAATTTCATTTGATTCAATTAGCTTTGTAGAATGTATTTGACTTTCATTTTATTCAATTAGCTTTGTAGAACGTATTTGACTTTCATTTGATTCAAATAGCTTTGTTTGAATGTGCTTGACTTTCATTTGATTCAATTAGCTTTGTTTGAATGTGTTTGACTTTCATTTGATTCAATTAGCTTTGTTGAATGTATTTGACTTTCATTTGATTCAATTAGCTTTGTTTTAATGTGTTTGACTTTCAGTTGATTCAATTCGCTTTGTAGAATGTATTTGACTTTCATTTGATTCAATTAGCTTTGTAGAATGTATTCGACTTTTATTTGATTTAATTAGCTTTGTTTGAATGTATTTGACTCTCATTTGATTCAAATAGCTTTGTTTGAATGTGTTTCACTTTTATTTGATTCAATTAGCTTTGTAGAACGTATTTGACTTTCATTTGATTCAATTAGCTTTGTTTAAATGTGTTTGACTTTCATTTGATTCAATTCGCTTTGTAGAATGTATTTGACTTTCATTTGATTCAATTAGCTTTGTAGAATGTATTCGACTTTTATTTGATTTAATTAGCTTTGTTTGAATTTATTTGACTCTCATTTGATTCAAATAGCTTTGTTTGAATGTGTTTGACTTTCATTTGATTTAATTAGCTTTGTAGAATGTATTTGACTTTCATTTGATTTAAATAGCTTTATTTGAATGTGTTTGACTTTCATTTGATTCAATTAGCTTTGTAGAATGTATTTGACTTTCATTTGATTCGAAATCTATGTTTGAATGTGTTTGACTTTCATTTGATTCAATTAGCTTTGTTTGAATTTGTTTGACTTTATATTAATTCAATTAGCTTTGTAGAATGTATTAGACTTTTATTTGATTTAATTAGCTTTGTTTGGATGTATTTGACTCTTATTTGATTCAAATAGATTTGTTTGAATGTGTTTGACTTTCATTTTATTCAAATAGCTTTGTTTGAATGTGTTTAACTTTCATTTGATTCAATTAGCTTTGTAGAATGTATTTGACTTTCAATTGATTCAATTAGCTTTGTTTGAATGTGTTTGACTTTCATTTGATTCAATTAGCTTTGTTGAATGTATTTGACTTTCATTTGATTCAATTAGCTTTGTTTGAATGTGTTTGACTTTCATTTGATTCAATTAGCTTTGTTGAATGTATTTAACTTTCATTTGATTCAATTAGCTTTGTTTGAATGTGTTGGACTTTCATTTGATTTAATTCGCTTTGTTTTAATGTATTTGACTCTCATTTGATTCAAATAGCTTTGTTTGAATGTGCTTGACTTTTATTTGATTGAATTAGCTTTGTTTGAATGTGTTTGACTTTCATTTAATTCAATTAGCTTTGTTGAATGTATTTGACTTTCATTTGATTCAATTAGCTGTGTTTGAATGTGTTTGACTTTCATTTGATTCAATTAGATTTGTAGAATGTACTTGACTTTTATTTGATTTAATTAGCTTTGTTTGAATGTATTTGACTCTCATTTGATTCAAATAGCTTTGTTTGAATGTGTTTCACTTTTATTTAATTCAATTAGCTTTGTAGAACGTATTTGACTTTCATTTGATTCAAATAGCTTTGTTTGAATGTGTTTGACTTTCATTTGATTCCATCAGCTTTGTAGAATGTATTTGACTTTCAATTGATTCAAATAGCTTTGTTTGAATGTGTTTGACTTTCATTTGGTTCAATTAGCTTGGTAGAATGTATTTGACATTCATTTAATTTAAATAGATTTGTTTGAATGTGTTTGACTTTCATTTGATTCAATTAGCTTTGTAGAATGTATTTTACTTTTATTTGATTTAATTAGCTTTGTTTGAATTTATTTGACTTTCATTTGATTCAAATAGCTTTGTGTGAATGTATTTGACTTTCATTTTATTCAAATAGCTTTGTTTGAATGTGTTTGACTTTCATTTGATTCAATTAGCTTTGTAGAATGTATTGGACTTTCATTTGATTTAAATAGCTTTATTTGAATGTGTTTGACTTTCATTTGATTCAATTAGCTTTGTAGAATGTATTTGACTCTCATTTGATTCGAAATCTTTGTTTGAATGTGTTTGAATTTCATTTGATTCAATTAGCTTTGTTTGAATGTGTTTGACTTTAATTTAATTCAATTAGCTTTGTAGAATGTATTAGACTTTTATTTGATTTAATTAGCTTTGTTTGAATGTATTTGACTCTCATTTGATTCAAATAGCTTTGTTTGAATGTGCTTGACTTTCATTTGATTCGATTAGCTTTGTTTGAATGTGTTTGACTTTCATTTGATTCAAATAGCTTTGTTGAATGTATTTGACTTTCATTTGATTCAATTAGCTTTGTTTGAATGTGTTTGACTTTCATTTGATTCAATTAGCTTTGTAGAATGTATTTGACTTTCATTTGATTCAATTAGCTTTGTTTGAATGTGTTTGACTTTCATTTGATTCAATTAGCTTTGTTGAATGTATTTGACTTTCATTTGATTCAATTAGCTTTGTTTGAATGTGTTTGACTTTCTTTTGATTCAATTAGCTTTGTAGAATGTATTTGACTCTCATTTGATTCAAATAGCTTTGTTTGAATGCGTTTAACTTTCATTTGATTCAATTAGCATTGTAGAGTACAATTCACTTTCATTTAATTTAAACAACTTTGTTTGAATGTGTTTGACTTTCATTTGACTCAAAAAGCTTTATTTGATTGCGTTTGACTTTCATTTGATACAATTAGCTTTGTAGAACGTATTTAACTTTCATTTGATTCAAATAGTTTTGTTTGAATGTGTTTGACTTTCATTTGATTCAATTAGCTTTGTAGAATGTATTAGACTTTTATTTGATTTAATTAGCTTTGTTTGAATGTATTTGACTCTCATTTGATTCAAATAGCTTTGTTTGAATGTGCTTGACTTTCATTTGATTCGATTAGCTTTGTTTGAATGTGTTTGACTTTCATTTGATTCAAATAGCTTTGTTGAATGTATTTGACTTTCATTTGATTCAATTAGCTTTGTTTGAATGTGTTTGACTTTCATTTGATTCAATTAGCTTTGTAGAATGTATTTGACTTTCATTTGATTCAATTAGCTTTGTTTGAATGTGTTTGACTTTCATTTGATTCAATTAGCTTTGTTGAATGTATTTGACTTTCATTTGATTCAATTAGCTTTGTTTGAATGTGTTTGACTTTCTTTTGATTCAATTAGCTTTGTAGAATGTATTTGACTCTCATTTGATTCAAATAGCTTTGTTTGAATGCGTTTAACTTTCATTTGATTCAATTAGCATTGTAGAGTACAATTCACTTTCATTTAATTTAAACAACTTTGTTTGAATGTGTTTGACTTTCATTTGACTCAAAAAGCTTTATTTGATTGCGTTTGACTTTCATTTGATACAATTAGCTTTGTAGAACGTATTTAACTTTCATTTGATTCAAATAGTTTTGTTTGAATGTGTTTGACTTTCATTTGATTCAATTAGCCTTGTAGAATGTATTTGACTTTCATTTGACTCAAATAACTTTGTTTGACTGTGTTTGACTTTCATTTGTTTCAATTTGCTTTGTAGAATGTATTTGACTTTCATTTTATTCAAATAGCTTTGTTTGAATGTGTTTGACTTTCATTTGATTCAATTAGCTTTGTAGAATGTATTTGACATTCATTTAATTTAAATAGATTTGTTTGAATGTGTTTGACTTTCATTTGATTCAATTAGCTTTGTTTGAATGTGTTTGACTTTCATTTGATTCAATTAGCTTTGTAGAATGTATTTGACTTTCATTTAAATTAAAAAGCTTTGTTTGAATGTGTTTGACTTTCATTTGATTCAATTAGCTTTGTAGAATGTATTTTACTTTATTTGATTAAATTAGCTTTGTTTGAATTTATTTGACTCTCATTTGATTCAAATAGCTTTGTTTGAATATGTTTTAATTTCATTTGATTCAATTAGCTTTGTAGAATGGATTTGACTTTCATTTGATTCAAATAGCTTTATTTGAATGTGTTTGACTTTCATTTGATTCAATTAGCTTTGTAGAATGTATTTGACTCTCATTTGATTCGAAATCTTTGTTTGAATGTGTTTGAATTTCATTTGATTCAATTAGCTTTGTTTGAATGTGTTTGACTTTAATTTAATTCAATTAGCTTTGTAGAATGTATTAGACTTTTATTTGATTTAATTAGCTTTGTTTGAATGTATTTGACTCTCATTTGATTCAAATAGCTTTGTTTGAATGTGCTTGACTTTCATTTGATTCGATTAGCTTTGTTTGAATGTGTTTGACTTTCATTTGATTCAAATAGCTTTGTTGAATGTATTTGACTTTCATTTGATTCAATTAGCTTTGTTTGAATGTGTTTGACTTTCATTTGATTCAATTAGCTTTGTAGAATGTATTTGACTTTTATTTGATTTAAATAGCTTTGTTTGAATGTGTTTGACTTTCATTTGATTCAATTAGCTTTGTAGAATGTATTTGACATTCATTTAATTTAAATAGATTTGTTTGAATGTGTTTGACTTTCATTTGATTCAATTAGCTTTGTTTGAATGTGTTTGACTTTCATTTGATTCAATTAGCTTTGTTGAATGTATTTGACTTTCATTTGATTCAATTAGCTTTGTTTGAATGTGTTTGACTTTCATTTGATTCAATTAGCTTTGTAGAATGTATTTGACTCTCATTTGATTCAAATAGCTTTGTTTGAATGCGTTTAACTTTCATTTGATTCAATTAGCATTGTAGAGTACAATTCACTTTCATTTAATTTAAACAACTTTGTTTGAATGTGTTTGACTTTCATTTGACTCAAAAAGCTTTATTTGATTGCGTTTGACTTTCATTTGATACAATTAGCTTTGTAGAACGTATTTAACTTTCATTTGATTCAAATAGTTTTGTTTGAATGTGTTTGACTTTCATTTGATTCAATTAGCCTTGTAGAATGTATTTGACTTTCATTTGACTCAAATAACTTTGTTTGACTGTGTTTGACTTTCATTTGTTCAATTTGCTTTGTAGAATGTATTTGACTTTCATTTTATTCAAATAGCTTTGTTTGAATGTGTTTGACTTTCATTTGATTCAATTAGCTTTGTAGAACGTATTTGACTTTCATTTGATTCAAATGGCTTTGTTTGAATGTGTTTGACTTTCATTTGATTCAATTAGCTTTGTAGAATGTATTTGACTTTCACTTGACTCAAATAACTTTGTTTGACTATGTTTGACTTTCATTTGTTTCAATTTTCTTTGTAGAAAGTATTTGACTTTCATTTTCTTCAAATAGCTTTGTTTGAATGTGTTTGGCTTTCATTTGGTTCAATTAGCTTTGTAGATGTATTTGACATTCATTAAATTTAAATAGATTTGTTAGAATGTGTTTGACTTTCATTTGATTCAATTAGCTTTGTAGAATGTATTTTACTTTTATTTGATTTAATTAGCTTTGTTTGAATTTATTTGACTCTCATTTGATTCAAATAGCTTTGTTTGAATGTGTTTGACTTTCATTTGATTTAATTAGCTTTGTAGAATGTATTTGACTTTCATTTGATTTAAATAGCTTTATTTGAATGTGTTGACTTTCATTTGATTCAATTAGCTTTGTAGAATGTATTTGACTTTCATTTGATTCGAAATCTTTGTTTGAATGTGTTTGACTTTCATTTGATTCAATTAGCTTTGTTTGAATGTGTTTGACTTTATATTAATTCAATTAGCTTTGTAGAATGTATTAGACTTTTATTTAATTTAATTAGCTTTGTTTGGATGTATTTGACTCTCATTTGATTCAAATAGCTTTGTTTGAATGTGTTTGACTTTTATTTGATTCAATTAGCTTTGTAGAATGTATTTGACATTCATTTAATTTAAATAGATTTGTTTGAATGTGTTTGACTTTCATTTGATTCAAATAGCTTTGTTTGAATGTGTTGACTTTCATTTGATTCAATTAGCTTTGTAGAATGTATTTGACTTTCATTAAATTAAAAAGCTTTGTTTTGAATGTGTTTGACTTTCATTTGATTCAATTAGCTTTGTTTGAATGTGTTTGACTTTCATTTGATTCAATTAGCTTTGTAGAATGTATTTGACTCTCATTTGTTTTAAATAGCTTTGTTTGTATGCGTTTAACTTTCATTTGATTGAATTAGCATTGTAGAATACAATTCACTTTTCATTGAATTTAAACAACTTTGTTTGAATGTGTTTGACTTTCATTTGACTCAAATAGCTTTATTTGATTGCGTTTGACTTTCATTTGATACAATTAGCTTTGTAGAACGTATTTAACTTTCATTTGATTCAATTAGCTTTGTTTGAATGTGTTTGACTTTCATTTGATTCAATTAGCTTTGTAGAATGTATTTGACTTTCATTTGACTCAAATAACTTTGTTTGACTGTGTTTGACTTTCATTTGTGTCAATTTGCTTTGTAGAATGTATTTGACTTTCATTTTATTCAAATAGCTTTGTTTGAATGTGTTTTGACTTTCATTTGTTTCAATTAGCTTTGTAGAATGTATTTGACATTCATTTAATTTAAATAGATTTGTTTGAATGTGTTTGACTTTCATTTGATTCAATTAGCTTTGTTTGAATGTGTTTGACTTTCATTTGATTCAATTAGCTTTGTAGAATGTATTTGACTTTTATTTGATTTAATTAGCTTTGTTTGGATGTATTTGACTCTCATTTGATTCAAATAGCTTTGTTTGAATGTGTTTGACTTTTATTTGATTCAATTAGCTTTGTAGAATGTATTTGACATTCATTTAATTTAAATAGATTTGTTTGAATGTGTTTTGACTTTCATTTGATTCAAATAGCTTTGTCTAAATGTGTTTGACTTTCATTTGATTCAATTAGCTTTGTAGAATGTATTTGACTTTCATTTAAATTAAAATGCTTTGTTTGAATGTGTTTGACTTTTATTTGATTCAATTAGCTTTGTTTGAATGTGTTTGACTTTCATTTGATTCAATTAGCATTGTAGAATGTATTTGACTCTCATTTGTTTTAAATAGCTTTGTTTGTATGCGTTTAACTTTCATTTGATTGAATTAGCATTGTAGAATACAATTCACTTTCATTGAATTTAAACAACTTTGTTTGAATGCGTTTGACTTTCATTTGACTCAAATAGCTTTATTTGATTGCGTTTGACTTTCATTTGATACAATTAGCTTTGTAGAAAGTATTTAACTTTCATTTGATTCAATTAGCTTTGTTTGAATGTGTTTGACTTTCATTTGATTCAATTAGCTTTGTAGAATGTATTTGACTTTCATTTGACTCAAATAACTTTGTTTGACTGTGTTTGACTTTCATTTGTGTCAATTTGCTTTGTAGAATGTATTTGACTTTCGTTTTATTCAAATAGCTTTGTTTGAATGTGTTTGACTTTCATTTGATTCAATTAGCTTTGTAGAATGTATTTGACATTCATTTAATTTAAATAGATTTGTTTAAATGTGTTTGACTTTCATTTGATTCAATTAGCTTTTTTGAATGTGTTTAACTTTCATTTGATTCAATTAGCTTTGTAGAATGTATTTGACTTTCATTTAATTCAAATAGATTTGTTTGAATGTGTTTGACTTTTTTTTTGATTCAATTAGCTTTGTTTGAATGTGTTTTGACTTTTATTTGATTCAATTAGCTTTGTAGAATGTATTTTACTTTCATTTAATTCAAATAGCTTTGTTTAAATGTGTTTGACTTTCAATTGATTCAATT
>NW_018742304.1:0-30993 GCF_001683475.1 Chenopodium quinoa | reverse complement strand
TGGTTTGCGATAAAGCTCCTACTTTCTCTGGCATGGCCGTGATCCGGCCCCGGGTACCGTGCAGTAGTAGGGGGTATTTTGCTCTCGTAAGAGGCGGATGGCTCCGCCCAATTGTCCCCTTCTCAACTGCGTGAGAAAGCCTCGCATCTTGCAGGCGACTGTTTTTCTCTTCTGTGTCCAGAGAAGCATGGCCAGAAGAGCTAGACTCGGAATCGTCCTCTGACGAGTCCGAAGAGGACGACTCCTCCCCTCTCCCGGAGGGGCCCGCCTCCTCTCCTTTAAAAGGAGCAGGAGAGAATGAAGAATTGTCAACTGAGAAATGGGAAGGGGTCACTTTGATTCCTCCCTCGGAGCAGCCGGCTTTCAAAGCCGCTTTTTTCACTTCCACATCTGGCGCCTGGTCAGATGTTTCACTAATCGGCACCCTGCGGGGAGGAGCCGTCTGAATTTGAGATCCGGGCAGTCGTTTTTGTTCTGGCCATCATGCTCTGCATAGACACAGATACAGTCGGACTTTGTATAAAGGGCAAAGATGGGTCCGGAAAAGGGCAGGCGGCACTCCTAGTCCTAGATTCAGCCGTCCCCGGTGACCGACTGATCACTAACCTAGGTCGTGTCGTGTGCTTCCGTGGTGCCATTTCAAAAAAAAAAGAAATAAAATAAAAAGAAAAATTAAGAGTAAGAGAACCGACAGTTACCTGAACGAGTGACGATTGATGAAGTTCTGAAAATCCTTTGCAGACGGCTTGTCAGAGCAGGCGGTAGGCAGAAAAGTCTAAAATGTCAGAGCAAGTTCAGGGGTCCGAATGTTCTCTCACAAAGTTCTCAAGTGTGAAAATGACTGAAGCCAACATCCTTTATATAGGCGAAGTGAGAAGGAAGGGTCACTTCCAGAATTCAAAATTTGGGCAAGAGAATCTCTCGGCCCTTCGCCGAGTGACACCTGTAGCAGGCCGTCGCCTGTTACAGTTCGACACCTGTCACAGGTAATACGTGACCAGTCACGTGCCACTTGTGAGGGGCAAATGATTAGCGGATTTTGCTCCCACCAATCGGAATGCGCCACGTGGGCCAATCAGGTCCTGCCAAGTGCCCCCAGTTGGAACTGTCAGGACTTGCCACGTGGCACGCGCTTATTCGTCCACCTTGGACCTATATGTCATGACACGTGGCATACTCCATGCCTAATGGAGAAACCGGCCACCCAGGCCCAACTTCCGAGGGAAGCCCAATCAGCCCTAGGTTAACCTAAACCTAGGACTGGCACGTTTCCCAAGGTTATAAATACCTCCCTTAATCCTCATTAAGGAGGGATTACACATTAATTACAGAGATTACACAGAGTTAATAGGCTGATCACGCTAACAAAGCAGATTACGCTAAAAGCTCACATTAAACACTCTCTCCTAGAGGGATCCAATCACTTTAATTTCCGCATTAATTACTCCATAATCAAGTACTAACTTGACCGTTGGAGGCGGAGCTCCCACCACCAGGAGTCTCCGTTGTTTTGCAGGTACAGGCGTCCGGTTCCAGTCTCGGAATTGTAACTCTCACGCAGGAAATCAGAAAACCCCGAAACAAAACACATTTAAACAAAGCTTTTTAAATCAAATGAAAGTTAAATCCATTCAAAAAAGCTAATTGAATCAAGTGAAAGTCTAGGTAATTCAAACAAAGCTTTTTGAATCAAATGACTGTCAAATGCGTTCAACGATGCTAATTGAATCAAATGAGAGTCAAACACATTCAAACAAAGCTTTTTGAATCAAATGAAAGCCATATGCATTCAACAGATCAAATTGAATCAATTAAAAGTCAACCACATTCAAACAAAGCTAATTAAATCCAATGGAAGGCAAACACATTCAAACAAAGCTATTAGAATCAAATGAAAGTTAAACACATTCAAACAATGCTATCTGAATCAAATGAAAGTCAAATGCATTCAAAAAAAGATAATTAAATCAAACAAAAGTCAAACACATTCAGACAAAGCTAATTGCATCAAATGAAAGTCAAAAACATTCAAAAACAAAGCTAATTAAATCATATGAAAGTCAAATGCTTTGAAAAAAGCTAATTGAATCAAGTAAAAGTCCAAAGAATTCAAACAAAGCTTTTTGAATCAAATGATTGTAAAATGCATTCAACGAGGATAATTGAATCATATGACAGTCAAACAAAACTTTTTGAATCAAATGAAAGTCAAATGCACAAAGCAAATTGACTCAATTGAAAGTTAACCACATTCAAGCAAAGCTAATTGAATCAAATGAAAGTCAAACACATTTAAACAAAGCTATTTGAACCAAATGAAAGTCAAACACATTCAAGGAATGCTATTTGAATCAGATGAAAGTTTAAACGCATTCAAAAAAGGTATTTAAATCAAGTGAAAGTCAAAATCATTCAAACAAAGCTATTTGAATCAAATTACAGTCAAACACATTCAAAACAAAGCTTTTTGAATTAAATGAAAGTCAAATGCATTAAACAAAGCCAATTGATTCAAATGAAAGTCAATCACATTCAAACAAAGCTAATTTAATCAAATAAAAATCAAACACATTCAAACAAAGCTTTTTTCAATCAAATGAAATTCAAATGCATTCAAAATAGCGATTTGAATCAAGTGAAAGTCAAACAAAGCTTTTTGAATCAAACGATTGTCAAATCCGTTCAACGATGCTAATTGAATCATATGAAAGTCAAGCAAAGCTAATTGAATCAAGTGAAAGTCTAGGTAATTCAAACAAAGCTTTTTGAATCAAATGACTGTCAAATGCGTTCAACGATGCTAATTGAATCAAATGAGAGTCAAACACATTCAAACAAAGCTTTTTGAATCAAATGAAAGTCATATGCATTCAACAAAGCTAATTGAATCAAATGAAAGTCAATGGCATTCTAACAAACCTAATTAAATCAAACGAAAGTCAATGGCATTCTAACAAACCTAATTGAATCAAATGAAAGTCAACCACATTCAAACAGAGCTAATTGAATCAAATGAAAGTTAACCACATTCAAACAAAGCATATTAAATCAAGTGAAAATCAAAAACACATTCAAACAAAGCTTTTTGAATCAAAAGAAAGTCAAATGATTTCAAAAAAGCTAATTGAATCAAGTGAAAGTCAAACAAATTCAGCTTTTTGAATCAAATGATTGTCAAATGCATTCAACGATACTAATTGAATCATATGAAAGTCAAACACATTCAAACAAATCTTTTTGAATCAAATGAAAGTCAAATGCATTCAACAGATCAAATTGAATCAATTAAAAGTCAACCACATTCAAACAAAGCTAATTAAATCCAATAGAAGGCAAACACATTCAAACAAAGCTATTTGAATCAAATGAAAGTCAAACACATTCAAACAATGCTATCTGAATCAAATGAAAGTCAAATGCATTCAAAAAAGATAATTAAATCAAACGAAAGTCAAACACATTCAGACAAGCTAATTGCATCAAATGAAAAGTCAAAAACATTCAAACAAAGCTAATTAAATCATATGAAAGTTCAAATGCTTTGAAAAAAGCTAATTGAATCAAGTAAAAGTCCAAAGAATTCAAACAAGGTTTTTGAATCAAATGATTGTCAAATGCATTCAACGAGGCTAATTGAATCACATGACAGTCAAACAAAACTTTTTGAATCAAATGAAAGTCAAATGCATTCAACAAAGCAAATTGACTCAATTGAAAGTTAACCACATTCAAGCAAAGCTAATTGAATCAAATGACTGTCAAATGCGTTCAACGATGCTAATTGAATCAAATGAAAGTCAAACACATTCAAACAAAGCTTTTTGAATCAAATGAAAGTCATATGCATTCAACAAAGCTAATTGAATCAAATGAAAGTCAATGGCATTCTAACAAACCTAATTGAATCAAACGAAAGTCAATGGCATTCTAACAAACCTAATTGAATCAAATGAAAGTCAACCACATTCAAACAAAGCTAATTGAATCAAATGAAAGTTAACCACATTCAAACAAAAGCATATTAAATCAAGTGAAAATCAAACACATTCAAACAAAGCTTTTTGAATCAAAAGAAAGTCAAATGATTTCAAAAAAGCTAATTGAATTAAGTGAAAGTCAAACAAATTCAAACATAGCTTTTTGAATCAAATGATTGTCAAATGCATTCAACGATACTAATTGAATCATATGAAAGTCAAACACATTCAAACAAATCCTTGAATCAAATGAAAGTCAAATGCATTCAACAGATCAAATTGAATCAATTAAAAGTCAACCACATTCCAACAAAGCTAATTAAATCCAATGGAAGGCAAACACATTCAAACAAAGCTATTTGAATCAAATGAAAGTCAAAGACATTCAAACAATGCTATCTGAATCAAATGAAAGTCAAATGCATTCAAAAAAGATAATTAAATCAAACGAAAGTCAAACACATTCAGACAAAGCTAATTGCATCGAATGAAAGTCAAAAACATTCAAACAAAGCTAATTAAATCATATGAAAGTCAAATGCTTTGAAAAAATCTAATTGAGTCAAGTAAAAGTCCAAAGAATTCAAACAAAGCTTTTGAATCAAATGATTGTCAAATGCATTCAACGAGGCTAATTGAATCATATGACAGTCAAACAAAACTTTTTGAATCAAATGAAGTCAAATGCATTCAACAAAGCAAATGGACTCAATTGAAAGTTAACCACATTCAAGCAAAGCTAATTGAATCAAATGAAAGTCAAACACATATAAACAAAGCTATTTGAACCAAATGAAAGTCAAACATATTCAAGAAATGCTATTTGAATCAGATGAAAGTCAAACGCATTCAAAAAA
Source organism: Chenopodium quinoa (assembly GCF_001683475.1). Classification (NCBI taxonomy): domain Eukaryota; kingdom Viridiplantae; phylum Streptophyta; class Magnoliopsida; order Caryophyllales; family Amaranthaceae; genus Chenopodium; species Chenopodium quinoa. The sequence goes on along the minus strand of NW_018742304.1, from coordinate 26,159 downwards.
AGGTATTTAAATCAAGTGAAAGTCAAAATCATTCAAAACAAGCTATTTGAATCAAATTAAAGTCAAACACATTCAAACAAAGCTTTTTGAATTAAATGAAAGTCAACTGCATTAAACAAAGCTAATTGATTCAAATGAAAGTCAATCACATTCAAACAAAGCTAATTTAATCAAATAAAAATCAAAACACATTCAAACAAAGCTTTTTCAATCAAATGAAATTCAAATGCATTCAAAATAGCGATTTGAATCAAGTGAAAGTCAAACAAAGCTTTTTGAATCAAATGATTGTCAAATCCGTTCAACGATGCTAATTGAATCATATGAAAGTCACGCACATTCCAACAAATCTGTTTGAATCAACTGAAAGTCAAATGCAATTAAAAAAAAGTAATTAAATTAAGTGAAAGTCAAACACATTTAAACAAAGCTTTTTAAATCAAATGGAAGTTAAATCCATTCAAAAAAGCTAATTGAATCAAGTGAAAATCAAGGTAATTCAAATAAAGCTTTTTGAATCAAATGACTGTCAAATGCGTTCAACGATGCTAATTGAATCAAATGAGAGTCAAACACATTCAAACAAAGCTTTTTGAATCAAATGAAAGTCATATGCATTCAACAAAGCTAATCGAATCAAATGAAAGTCAATGGCATTCTAACAAACCTAATTAAACCAAACGAAAGTCAATGACATTCTAACAAACCTAATTGAATCAAATGAAAGTCAACCACATTCAAACAAAGCTAATTATATCAAATGAAAGTTAACCACATTCAAACAAAAGCATATTAAATCATGTGAAAATCAAACACATTCAAACAAAGCTTTTTGAATCAAAGAAAGTCAAATGATTTTCAAAAAAGCTAATTGAATCAAGTGAAAGTCAAACAAATTCAGCTTTTTGAATCAAATGATTGTCAAATGCATTCAACGATACTAATTGAATCATACGAAAATAAAACATATTCAAAAAAATCTTTTTGAATCAAATGAAAGTCAAATGCATTACACAGATCAAATTGAATCAATTAAAAGTCAACCACATTCAAACAAAGCTAATTAAATCCAGTGGAAGGCAACACTTTCAAACAAAGCTATTTGAATCAAATGAAAGTCAAACACATTCAAACAATGCTATCTGAATCAAATGAAAGTCAACTGCATTCAAAAAAGATAATTAAATCTAACGAAAGTCAAACACATTCAGACAAAGCTAATTGCATCAAATGAAAAGTCAAAAACATTCAAACAAAGCTAATTAAATCATATGAAAGTCAAATGCTTTGAAAAAAGCTAATTGAATCAAGTAAAAGTCCAAAGAATTCAAACAAAGCATTTTGAATCAAATGATTGTCAAATGCATTCAACGAGGCTAATTAAATCATATGACAGTCAAACAAAACTTTTTGAATCAAATGAAAGTCAAATGCATTCAACAAAGCAAACTGACTCAATTGAAAGTTAACCACATTCAAGCAAAGCTAATTGAATCAAATGAAAGTCAAACACATTTAAACAAAGCTATTTGAACCAAATGAAAGTCAAACACATTCAAGAAATGTTATTTGAATCAGATGAAAGTCAAACGCATTCAAAAAAGTATTTAAATCAAGTGAAAGTCAAAATCATTCAAACAAAGCTATTTGAATCAAATTAAAGTCAAACACATTCAAACAAAGCTTTTTGAATTAAATGAAAGTCAAATGCATTAAACAAAGCTAATTGATTCAAATGAAAGTCAATCATGTTTGGGGGTTTTCTGTGTCCTTCGGGAGAGTTACAATTTCCTAGCAGACTTCCTTCTTACGCCTGTACCTGCACCTAGCCGACTTCCTTCTTGCGCCTGTACCTGCACAAGTAACGGAGACTCCGGATGGGGGTGGGAGTTCCGCCTCCGAAGATTAAGTTAGTATCTTTTCGAAGTGGAATAAGAACAGTAAAAGCTTCTCGGTTCGAGAGCGTTTCAATAGGTTTTGGCTTTGTTTTTTTTTTGTGGTTGCAATTAATGTATGTGTCTGTGTCATAAATGAGGTCTACCCTTACTATTTATAGTAAGGGAGAACTGTACCTCAATTAGGGTATAAGGGACACGTGTCTGCAAAGGAAATGGGCCTTTGCAGACCGCTGAAGGATTGACACGTGTCAAGCCTTTATTGGGCCACGTGTCTTAGGGTATTTTCACCCTAAACATCTGCCCCTCACATATGAGATGTGGCAAACTCACGTGTCATCTGTGACAGACGTAGGGTGCATGGGGTAAGTGACGGTTCGTCTGCTTCCCCCCTTGAATTTCAAATTTTCGCGCAGAAGGTGACTGTTCGCCTTCTGCCTCTTTCTATAAGTAGGGTGGCTACCTCTTTCCTCCGCACTTTTTATTTTCAAAAATTTCCTGAGAAGCTCTGATACCGGCTGCTTCTTTCAAGACTTTCGAGCATCCGGTTTTCGCAAGAACTTGACATCTGCCTTCCGGCTGAGTGCGGATTTAGTAAGGTACCGTCTGCTTTCTCCCTCTTTGCCCCTAGATTAAGGACCTCACTCGGCATTTTGCCGCCTGGGTATATTTTGTCCGAAATTTCTGAATTACCCCTACCTCATCCGGGATTTCCCGTGTGAGGTTTTTGAAATATTTCCCTTGTAAAATGCCCTCATCCGTCATTTTTAATTGCCCCCATCCGGCGTCTAACCGTATGGGGGTTGTTTGAGCAGCCTTTAGCTTTTTCTCAAACATACAAATAGCCCCCATCCGGCTTTTAACCGTATGGGGGTCGTTTGAGCAGCCTTGGCTCAAATTGTTTCAAATTGCCCCCATCCGGCTTTTAACCGTATGGGGGTCGTTTGAGCAGCCTCGACTTTTCCTCAAACGTTGTTTTAATTGCCCCCATCCGGCGTCTAACCGTATGGGGGTTGTTTGAGCAGCCTTTAGCTTTTTCTCAAACATACAAATAGCCCCCATCCGGCTTTTAACCGTATGGGGTCGCCTAAGCAGCCTTGGCTCAAACTGTTTCAAATTGCCCCCATCCGGCTTTTAACCGTATGGGGGTCGTTTGAGCAGCCTTGGCTTTTTCTCAAACGTTGTTTAAATTGCCCCCATCCGGCGTCTAACCGTATGGGGGTTGTTTGAGCAGCCTTTATCTTTTTCTCAAACATACAAATAGCCCCCATCCGGCTTTTAACCGTATGGGGGTCGTTTGAGCAGCCTTGGCTCAAACTGTTTCAAATTGCCCCCATCCGGCTTTTAACCGTATGGGGGTCGTTTGAGCAGCCTTGGCTTTTTCTCAAACGTTGTTTAAATTGCCCCCATCCGGCGTCTAACCGTATGGGGGTTGTTTGAGCAGCCTTTAGCTTTTTCTCAAACATACAAATAGCCCCCATCCGGCTTTTAACCGTATGGGGTCGTTTGAGCAGCCTTGGCTCAAACTGTTTCAAATTGCCCCCATCCGGCTTTTAACCGTATGGGGGTCGTTTGAGCAGCCTTGGCTTTTTCTCAAACGTTGTTTAAATTGCCCCCATCCGGCGTCTAACCGTATGGGGGTTGTCTGAGCAGCCTTTAGCCTTTTCTCAAACATAAAAATAGCCCCCATCCGGCTTTTAACCGTATGGGGGTCGTTTGAGCAGCCTTGGCTCAAACTGTTTCAAATTGCCCCCATCCGGCTTTTAACCGTATGGGGGTCGTTTGAGCAGCCTTGGCTTTTTCTCAAACGTTGTTTAAATTGCCCCCATCCGGCGTCTAACCGTATGGGAGTTGTTTGAGCAGCCTTTAGCTTTTTCTCAAACATACAAATAGCCCCCATCCGGCTTTTAACCGTATGGGGGTCGTTTGAGCAGCCTTGGCTCAAACTGTTTCAAATTGCCCCCATCCGGCTTTTAACCGTATGGGGGTCGTTTGAGCAGCCTTGGCTTTTTCTCAAACGTTGTTTAAATTGCCCCCATCCGGCGTCTAACCGTATGGGGGTTGTCTGAGCAGCCTTTAGCCTTTTCTCAAACATAAAAATAGCCCCCATCCGGCTTTTAACCGTATGGGGGTCGCCTGAGCAACTTCCAGCCCATCTCTGCTATCCCTCATCCGGGACTCCACCGCTTGGGGGCTTTTAAATGAGCTTCCAATTAAACATGTCTGATCTATTTTTCTTTATTTCAGCTTCAAACACATTCGGAGGTTTCCGCCTGTGTAGGTTTCAAGCCACCATCTCAGCAAATTCCAACCTCCAAAGGTACCGTCTGCACCCTTTTTCAATTCTTTTTGTTAATTTTCCGGTTGCATAGATAGGATATGGACCCTTCAATTATACACTCGGCACAGTTTACGACTGCTGTCAGGCGGTCACCAGGCACGGCTGAGTCTAGGACTGGGACTGCCGTCTGGGGGTATTTGGGCGAACCTTCACCTACCTCGAATCCGACCGTCTCTGTTCATGTGCAGGACAGAATGGCTCGGATAAGATGGACGGCAGTTGACCCGGATTACAAATCCGACGACGCAGCCGAAGATCCGGCTGATCCCAGAAACGAGGACCAGACGGCAGGACCGTCTGGTGAAATTCCTTTGGAAGAAACCTTGGGGACTCGTCAAGATTCCCCGAGTGGTCTGAGCACACCGGGTGATAGCATATTAGAAGACTCTGATTCTAATGCCGAAGGATCCGGCGATGAATCTGCTGGAGAAGGGTCTGGGTCCGAATCTGAAGCCCCTGCACAGGAGGCTGAGCCTATTGTTGAGGAGGCCTACAAATGGCCGGCTAAGGGGGATCCGACTGACATGACCATGTCAGCAAGAGACGTGGTCACCCTTACTGCAACCCTTCCTGCCTTTCTTTTTAAAAGGAAACCAGTTGGGAAGGACTGGGAAATAAGAGTCCCGCCTGTTAATGCAACCGTCGTATGGGAGGATGACTTGGACCATGCCGATGATTTTTTCGGCTGTTATGAGGCGGCATTCAAAGCAGGCCTCCGGTTCCCCCTTCACCCCTGCATCAAGGACATATTGCTGGGGTATGACTTGGGCGTATGGAAATTGACTCCTAACTCTTGGATCAATATTTTGGGGTACATTGCCGCGTGTGAGCTGCAGGAGGTAAACCCCAGTTGGGAGGCCTTTTCACACATGCATTACCTCAGCCGGGCTCCGGGTGGGTGGAATGCCTGGTACACCCTTACCACCAACCAAGAATGCATGATGACTTTGGAGAAGCCATCAAAGTAGACCAACTGGAAGAGCAAATTTTATGTCGTCTCTTCGCCTTCCACTTTTTACCGGCTGGCTTTGTAGCCGGTAAGCTTTGATCACAGTCGTCAGGTTCAACAATTTCTTTCTCTTGACCGCCTGTGTCAAGCGTTGGTTTGATGTCCAAGAGGTAACACTCTCTCGCCATCTTTTGGTTCCCACTCAAGGAACCGACTGTGCCATCATCCCTTTCAAACTTTATCAACATTAGAGATGGGATGATGACTGCCTTTGAGAGGTAAAGGGTTGGACGGCCAATAATCAGATTGTAGGCAGTCATCTCTTCTACTACAAGAAACTTGACAACCATATGCCGGCCCTTACCCTTCTCTCCGAACCGGATGGGTAGATCAATCATGCCCACCGGATGTACTACTCCTCCCCCAAAACCTACAAGAGGGTATGAGGCCGGAAGCATGCTACTGGGCTTATACTTGAGTTTCTCCAAGCACCGGTAGCTGATGAGGTCGGATGAGCTCCCGGTATCAATCAAGATCCGGCCAACTCTTTGATTGGCGATTTTGCACTCGATGACTATGGGGTCATCATGAGGCCGCCTGACCTCACCTCTATCTCTCTCGGAGATGTTAACTTCCGGAAATGAATATTCAGACGACTGGCCCTCATCCACCGAGTTGACCAGTTTCCGAATGTTATCTTTTGTACCCCGGATGGTAGGCCCACCTCCCGCAAAGCCACCGGCTATGGTCAGAATGGTTTCCTCATCCGTATCTGATTGAGTAGCCGGCTTCTTTGGGGGTGGTCCTCTTGCTTGTTTAGGGGTACCCCTTGACTTGGAAAGATAGGATTTGAGAGCCCCCTCATCAGCGAGCCGGTCGAAGAGCCGCCTGAGACTAAAGCAACCCTCAGTGTCGTGGCCAATTTCCTCGTGAAAAAGACAATATTTGCTCTTATCCCGGGCGCTTAGAGGACTCTTCATAGGAGACGGTTTTTCAAGATTCAACCGGTCCTTTACTTCGTTGAGAATGGAGGCACAGTCCTTGTTGAACTCGTACTTTGGCACATACGGATCCGACCTCTTCCTTTTCTGGAAAGGTTGTCCGGATGAGTCTGCCGCCCATACCCCCTTTCTCTTGTCTTCCTTTTTGGCCGACTGGGTAGGCCGATTCTCTTTTTTATCGGATCTTTTGTAATCCGTTGGAAGTTTAACAGCACACAATTCCACTGCCTGAATGTAGGCCTCCGCCTTCATGAGTGCCTCGTGAAGAGTGGAGACCCTCTTCCTAACCAAGTCAAACTTAAAAGTTGATCCATCTTTTAAGCCTTTGAAGAAATCAGTATAGGCAACGTCATCAGACAATCCATTGATTTGGATCCTCATCAGGTTAAACCGCCTGACATATGACCGGAGCCCCTCTTTGTCTCCCTGTTGTATTGCCCCTAGATCAAGGCTTGTTTTCTTGGCAGGGATGTTCATAGAAAAGTTGGACGTAAACCAGTAGGCCAAGGTCCTGAAATTATTGATGCATCCGGCTGGGAGGTTACCAAACCAACGTTGAGCAATCCCTTTCAACGTTGCCGGGAAGCACCGGCACCATGCGGCATCATCCAAACCCTGCAAATACATCAGGTTGGTGTATGCCATAAGGTGATCTTCCAGGTTGGTGGTACCGTCGTAGGCACCTACCAACACGTTTTTGATTTTAGACGGCTGGGTCATCTCGGTAATTTCTCTGGAGAACGCCGTTGGCTGTTCCCCAAGGTTGAGCAGCCGGAGCTGCCAGTCCATAGGCTGGACGGGCGACTGATGCTGCCCCCCGAAAATACCTGCCTGTGCATAGGGGGATCCAAAGGGCGTATACGGTGTTCCATGCACTGCCGGTTGGATCATATGGGGGCCGGATCGAGCGGAAACCTCGCTCGTCCGGCTGTCATTGTTTGTTCTCGAGTGCCTTCCTGAGGTGGCATTGAAGCTGTCTCGAAAGGTCGATGTTGATGCCGACTCGGATCGCTGAGTCTTTTTATCTTGGATGAGGGTCCGGGCATCAGAATAGACTTTCTTGGTTCCATCCGGCTGAATGTGTCGGACGGGCTTTCTGACTCCATCTATAGGAGTGTGCATCTTTGAGAAATCAAAGAGCCTAGCTGGCATGTCTGACTTCGGATGTGGGGTAGATGCTCTACCCTTGACTGTTTTAGCCGTCTTTTTACCGTGACGCCTTTCTTCCGCCTGACCCTTACGGGGGCCGGCTGTGGAGTCCAGAAGGCCTTTGATCTCTCCTTTGAAGCTCATCATCATATTCATGAGCTCATCTCTGGAGACTGGGGAGTCTCCAGCGGTAGAGGTTAACCCAAGCGGCCCCCTAGTTGGCTTGCTAGGAGCCGCCTGGTTCCCTTCCCGTTCTCTCTTATCTTTGGAACGGGTGTTCTTGGTCCTCAAAGAGCCATCTGCAGCAGTGTAGGCTTCCAGGTCATAGTTATCGGCTGTATCTTGGTCCGAATGGACCTCAACCTCCCCAGTAGGCAGATTGCCTTTACCAGGTAGTATAGGCTCAGATGTCATCTAGAAAGTACTCTCCCCACAGACGGCGCCAGATGTTTGGGGGTTTTCTGTGTCCTTCGGGAGAGTTACAATTTCCTAGCAGACTTCCTTCTTACGCCTGTACCTGCACCTAGCCGACTTCCTTCTTGCGCCTGTACCTGCACAAGTAACGGAGACTCCGGATGGGGGGTGGGAGTTCCGCCTCCGAAGATTAAGTTAGTATCTTTTCGAAGTGGAATAAGAACAGTAAAAGCTTCTCGGTTCGAGAGCGTTTCAGTAGGTTTTGGCTTTGTTTTTTTTTTTTGTGGTTGCAATTAATGTATGTGTCTGTGTCATAAATGAGGTCTACCCTTACTATTTATAGTAAGGGAGAACTGTACCTCAATTAGGGTATAAGGGACACGTGTCTGCAAAGGAAATGGGCCTTTGCAGACCGCTGAAGGATTGACACGTGTCAAGCCTTTATTGGGCCACGTGTCTTAGGGTATTTTCACCCTAAACATCTGCCCCTCACAGATGAGATGTGGCAAACTCACGTGTCATCTGTGACAGACGTAGGGTGCATGGGGTAAGTGACGGTTCGTCTGCTTCCCCCCTTGAATTTCAAATTTTCGCGCAGAAGGTGACTGTTCGCCTTCTGCCTCTTTCTATAAGTAGGGTGGCTACCTCTTTCCTCCGCACTTTTTATTTTCAAAAATTTCCTGAGAAGCTCTGATACCGGCTGCTTCTTTCAAGACTTTCGAGCATCCGGTTTTCGCAAGAACTTGACATCTGCCTTCCGGCTGAGTGCGGATTTAGTAAGGTACCGTCTGCTTTCTCCCTCTTTGCCCCTAGATTAAGGACCTCACTCGGCATTTTGCCGCCTGGGTATATTTTGTCCGAAATTTCTGAATTACCCCTACCTCATCTGGGATTTCCCGTGTGAGGTTTTTGAAATATTTCCCTTGTAAAATGCCCTCATCCGTCATTTTTAATTGCCCCCATCCGGCGTCTAACCGTATGGGGGTTGTTTGAGCAGCCTTTAGCTTTTTCTCAAACATACAAATAGCCCCCATCCGGCTTTTAACCGTATGGGGGTCGTTTGAGCAGCCTTGGCTCAATTTGTTTCAAATTGCCCCCATCCGGCTTTTAACCGTATGGGGGTCGTTTGAGCAGCCTCGACTTTTCCTCAAACGTTGTTTTAATTGCCCCCATCCGGCGTCTAACCGTATGGGGGTTGTTTGAGCAGCCTTTAGCTTTTTCTCAAACATACAAATAGCCCCCATCCGGCTTTTAACCGTATGGGGGTCGCCTAAGCAGCCTTGGCTCAAACTGTTTCAAATTGCCCCCATCCGGCTTTTAACCGTATGGGGGTCGTTTGAGCAGCCTTGGCTTTTTCTCAAACGTTGTTTAAATTGCCCCCATCCGGCGTCTAACCGTATGGGGGTTGTTTGAGCAGCCTTTATCTTTTTCTCAAACATACAAATAGCCCCCATCCGGCTTTTAACCGTATGGGGGTCGTTTGAGCAGCCTTGGCTCAAACTGTTTCAAATTGCCCCCATCCGGCTTTTAACCGTATGGGGGTCGTTTGAGCAGCCTTGGCTTTTTCTCAAACGTTGTTTAAATTGCCCCCATCCGGCGTCTAACCGTATGGGGGTTGTTTGAGCAGCCTTTAGCTTTTTCTCAAACATACAAATAGCCCCCATCCGGCTTTTAACCGTATGGGGGTCGTTTGAGCAGCCTTGGCTCAAACTGTTTCAAATTGCCCCCATCCGGCTTTTAACCGTATGGGGGTCGTTTGAGCAGCCTTGGCTTTTTCTCAAACGTTGTTTAAATTGCCCCCATCCGGCGTCTAACCGTATGGGGGTTGTCTGAGCAGCCTTTAGCCTTTTCTCAAACATAAAAATAGCCCCCATCCGGCTTTTAACCGTATGGGGGTCGTTTGAGCAGCCTTGGCTCAAACTGTTTCAAATTGCCCCCATCCGGCTTTTAACCGTATGGGGGTCGTTTGAGCAGCCTTGGCTTTTTCTCAAACGTTGTTTAAATTGCCCCCATCCGGCGTCTAACCGTATGGGAGTTGTTTGAGCAGCCTTTAGCTTTTTCTCAAACATACAAATAGCCCCCATCCGGCTTTTAACCGTATGGGGGTCGTTTGAGCAGCCTTGGCTCAAACTGTTTCAAATTGCCCCCATCCGGCTTTTAACCGTATGGGGGTCGTTTGAGCAGCCTTGGCTTTTTCTCAAACGTTGTTTAAATTGCCCCCATCCGGCGTCTAACCGTATGGGGGTTGTCTGAGCAGCCTTTAGCCTTTTCTCAAACATAAAAATAGCCCCCATCCGGCTTTTAACCGTATGGGGGTCGCCTGAGCAACTTCCAGCCCATCTCTGCTATCCCTCATCCGGGACTCCACCGCTTGGGGGGCTTTTAAATGAGCTTCCAATTAAACATGTCTGATCTATTTTTCTTTATTTCAGCTTCAAACACATTCGGAGGTTTCCGCCTGTGTAGGTTTCAAGCCACCATCTCAGCAAATTCCAACCTCCAAAGGTACCGTCTGCACCGTTTTTCAATTCTTTTTGTTAATTTTCCGGTTGCATAGATAGGATATGGACCCTTCAATTATACACTCGGCACAGTTTACGACTGCTGTCAGGCGGTCACCAGGCACGGCTGAGTCTAGGACTGGGACTGCCGTCTGGGGGTATTTGGGCGAACCTTCACCTACCTCGAATCCGACCGTCTCTGTTCATGTGCAGGACAGAATGGCTCGGATAAGATGGACGGCAGTTGACCCGGATTACAAATCCGACGACGCAGCCGAAGATCCGGCTGATCCCAGAAACGAGGACCAGACGGCAGGACCGTCTGGTGAAATTCCTTTGGAAGAAACCTTGGGGACTCGTCAAGATTCCCCGAGTGGTCTGAGCACACCGGGTGATAGCATATTAGAAGACTCTGATTCTAATGCCGAAGGATCCGGCGATGAATCTGCTGGAGAAGGGTCTGGGTCCGAATCTGAAGCCCCTGCACAGGAGGCTGAGCCTATTGTTGAGGAGGCCTACAAATGGCCGGCTAAGGGGGATCCGACTGACATGACCATGTCAGCAAGAGACGTGGTCACCCTTACTGCAACCCTTCCTGCCTTTCTTTTTAAAAGGAAACCAGTTGGGAAGGACTGGGAAATAAGAGTCCCGCCTGTTAATGCAACCGTCGTATGGGAGGATGACTTGGACCATGCCGATGATTTTTTCGGCTGTTATGAGGCGGCATTCAAAGCAGGCCTCCGGTTCCCCCTTCACCCCTGCATCAAGGACATATTGCTGGGGTATGACTTGGGCGTATGGAAATTGACTCCTAACTCTTGGATCAATATTTTGGGGTACATTGCCGCGTGTGAGCTGCAGGAGGTAAACCCCAGTTGGGAGGCCTTTTCACACATGCATTACCTCAGCCGGGCTCCGGGTGGGTGGAATGCCTGGTACACCCTTACCACCAACCAAGAATGCATGATGACTTTGGAGAAGCCATCAAAGTAGACCAACTGGAAGAGCAAATTTTATGTCGTCTCTTCGCCTTCCACTTTTTACCGGCTGGCTTTGTAGCCGGTAAGCTTTGATCACAGTCGTCAGGTTCAACAATTTCTTTCTCTTGACCGCCTGTGTCAAGCGTTGGTTTGATGTCCAAGAGGTAACACTCTCTCGCCATCTTTTGGTTCCCACTCAAGGAACCGACTGTGCCATCATCCCTTTCAAACTTTATCAACATTAGAGATGGGATGATGACTGCCTTTGAGAGGTAAAGGGTTGGACGGCCAATAATCAGATTGTAGGCAGTCATCTCTTCTACTACAAGAAACTTGACAACCATATGCCGGCCCTTACCCTTCTCTCCGAACCGGATGGGTAGATCAATCATGCCCACCGGATGTACTACTCCTCCCCCAAAACCTACAAGAGGGTATGAGGCCGGAAGCATGCTACTGGGCTTATACTTGAGTTTCTCCAAGCACCGGTAGCTGATGAGGTCGGATGAGCTCCCGGTATCAATCAAGATCCGGCCAACTCTTTGATTGGCGATTTTGCACTCGATGACTATGGGGTCATCATGAGGCCGCCTGACCTCACCTCTATCTCTCTCGGAGATGTTAACTTCCGGAAATGAATATTCAGACGACTGGCCCTCATCCACCGAGTTGACCAGTTTCCGAATGTTATCTTTTGTACCCCGGATGGTAGGCCCACCTCCCGCAAAGCCACCGGCTATGGTCAGAATGGTTTCCTCATCCGTATCTGATTGAGTAGCCGGCTTCTTTGGGGGTGGTCCTCTTGCTTGTTTAGGGGTACCCCTTGACTTGGAAAGATAGGATTTGAGAGCCCCCTCATCAGCGAGCCGGTCGAAGAGCCGCCTGAGACTAAAGCAACCCTCAGTGTCGTGGCCAATTTCCTCGTGAAAAAGACAATATTTGCTCTTATCCCGGGCGCTTAGAGGACTCTTCATAGGAGACGGTTTTTCAAGATTCAACCGGTCCTTTACTTCGTTGAGAATGGAGGCACAGTCCTTGTTGAACTCGTACTTTGGCACATACGGATCCGACCTCTTCCTTTTCTGGAAAGGTTGTCCGGATGAGTCTGCCGCCCATACCCCCTTTCTCTTGTCTTCCTTTTTGGCCGACTGGGTAGGCCGATTCTCTTTTTTATCGGATCTTTTGTAATCCGTTGGAAGTTTAACAGCACACAATTCCACTGCCTGAATGTAGGCCTCCGCCTTCATGAGTGCCTCGTGAAGAGTGGAGACCCTCTTCCTAACCAAGTCAAACTTAAAAGTTGATCCATCTTTTAAGCCTTTGAAGAAATCAGTATAGGCAACGTCATCAGACAATCCATTGATTTGGATCCTCATCAGGTTAAACCGCCTGACATATGACCGGAGCCCCTCTTTGTCTCCCTGTTGTATTGCCCCTAGATCAAGGCTTGTTTTCTTGGCAGGGATGTTCATAGAAAAGTTGGACGTAAACCAGTAGGCCAAGGTCCTGAAATTATTGATGCATCCGGCTGGGAGGTTACCAAACCAACGTTGAGCAATCCCTTTCAACGTTGCCGGGAAGCACCGGCACCATGCGGCATCATCCAAACCCTGCAAATACATCAGGTTGGTGTATGCCATAAGGTGATCTTCCAGGTTGGTGGTACCATCGTAGGCACCTACCAACACGTTTTTGATTTTAGACGGCTGGGTCATCTCGGTAATTTCTCTGGAGAACGCCGTTGGCTGTTCCCCAAGGTTGAGCAGCCGGAGCTGCCAGTCCATAGGCTGGACGGGCGACTGATGCTGCCCCCCGAAAATACCCGCCTGTGCATAGGGGGATCCAAAGGGCGTATACGGTGTTCCATGCACTGCCGGTTGGATCATATGGGGGCCGGATCGAGCGGAAACCTCGCTCGTCCGGCTGTCATTGTTTGTTCTCGAGTGCCTTCCTGAGGTGGCATTGAAGCTGTCTCGAAAGGTCGATGTTGATGCCGACTCGGATCGCTGAGTCTTTTTATCTTGGATGAGGGTCCGGGCATCAGAATAGACTTTCTTGGTTCCATCCGGCTGAATGTGCCGGACGGGCTTTCTGACTCCATCTATAGGAGTGTGCATCTTTGAGAAATCAAAGAGCCTAGCTGGCATGTCTGACTTCGGATGTGGGGTAGATGCTCTACCCTTGACTGTTTTAGCCGTCTTTTTACCGTGACGCCTTTCTTCCGCCTGACCCTTACGGGGGCCGGCTGTGGAGTCCAGAAGGCCTTTGATCTCTCCTTTGAAGCTCATCATCATATTCATGAGCTCATCTCTGGAGACTGGGGAGTCTCCAGCGGTAGAGGTTAACCCAAGCGGCCCCCTAGTTGGCTTGCTAGGAGCCGCCTGGTTCCCTTCCCGTTCTCTCTTATCTTTGGAACGGGTGTTCTTGGTCCTCAAAGAGCCATCTGCAGCAGTGTAGGCTTCCAGGTCATAGTTATCGGCTGTATCTTGGTCCGAATGGACCTCAACCTCCCCAGTAGGCAGATTGCCTTTACCAGGTAGTATAGGCTCAGATGTCATCTAGAAAGTACTCTCCCCACAGACGGCGCCAGATGTTTGGGGGTTTTCTGTGTCCTTCGGGAGAGTTACAATTTCCTAGCAGACTTCCTTCTTACGCCTGTACCTGCACCTAGCCGACTTCCTTCTTGCGCCTGTACCTGCACAAGTAACGGAGACTCCGGATGGGGGTGGGAGTTCCGCCTCCGAAGATTAAGTTAGTATCTTTTCGAAGTGGAATAAGAACAGTAAAAGCTTCTCGGTTCGAGAGCGTTTCAGTAGGTTTTGGCTTTGTTTTTTTTTTTGTGGTTGCAATTAATGTATGTGTCTGTGTCATAAATGAGGTCTACCCTTACTATTTATAGTAAGGGAGAACTGTACCTCAATTAGGGTATAAGGGACACGTGTCTGCAAAGGAAATGGGCCTTTGCAGACCGCTGAAGGATTGACACGTGTCAAGCCTTTATTGGGCCACGTGTCTTAGGGTATTTTCACCCTAAACAAATCACATTCAAACAAAGCTAATTTAATCAAATAAAAATCAAACACATTCAAACAAAGCTTTTTCAATCAAATGAAATTCAAATGCATTCAAAATAGCGATTTGAATCATGTGAAAGTCAAACAAAGCTTTTTGAATCAAATGATTGTCAAATCCGTTCAACGATGCTAATTGAATCATATGAAAGTCAAGCACATTCAAACAAATCTTTTTGAATCAACTGAAAGTCAAATGCAATTAAAAAAAGTAATTAAATCAAGTGAAAGTCAAACACATTTAAACAAAGCTTTTTAAATCAAATGAAAGTTAAATCCATTCAAAAAAGCTAATTGAATCAAGTGAAAGTCTAGGTAATTCAAACAAAGCTTTTTGAATCAAATGACTGTCAAATGCGTTCAACGATGCTAATTGAATCAAATGAGAGTCAAACACATTCAAACAAAGCTTTTTGAATCAAATGAAAGTCATATGCATTCAACAGATCAAATTGAATCAATTAAAAGTCAACCACATTCAAACAAAGCTAATTAAATCCAATGGAAGGCAAACACATTCAAACAAAGCTATTTGAATCAAATGAAAGTCAACCACATTCAAACAAAGCTAATTGAATCAAATGAAGGTTAACCACATTCAAACAAAGCATATTAAATCAAGTGAAAATCAAACACATTCAAACAAAGCTTTGATGTAAAAACTAATAGATGAAATTAGTTTAAACAAGTTAATGGAACAAGCTTAAGCTAAAGATTGAGAGAAGGTTGGTGTTTAGGTACGGTTTGTAGGATTTTAGGTGGGTTTTGGGGTTGGAAAGTGGCGTGGCTATTTGAAGGAAATCAGGAATGGAAAGGTTTAGGTTTGTAGGGATTACTCACTTAACAAACAAGGATATGAAGGCAAGGATTTCTCACTCAACCTACTAAGTTCAAATTGTATGGAAGGATTACTCACTTGACCACTCAATCTCTTCAAGTCTAACTTGGTACAAAACCGGTTATTTCACAAACAAATAATCAGTTTTTAAGTTCAAGCAAAAGCTCTTTTTCATTGATCAAAATCTGATTACAAACTATAATTACATGCCTTTTATAAGCAAAAACGAAACCAACAATCATTTCCTATCCTAAGGAAGCAAAAGACTGATTTATTATAACTAGACAAAGAAGCTAAACTTAAGCCTAGAATTACGCCCACATGAGGCAGCCTTTTAGGCTTCACATTCCCCTTAACTTCCTTCATTAACTTGATTTAAATTAGCAAGAAAACAGCTACAAGAATTCAGCAAAACCGTTGGGGTAACACTTGTAACCCCCCCTTGATTCACGCCTCCTTCATTTATTCTTGTAATGAAGTTTCTCCTTGAGTTCCTCTCCATTCCCACGGCTCTCCAACCGAAATGGCTGTTCAAAATGCTTCAATTAACGTGCTTAATGAGCAATTAAGCAAGTAAATCCATGATTAAAACCAAACGGACCATGGGCAGCAAAAGAATCCAAGGTTTGGTCTTCAAATGATTTCGCAAGTATTACTTCTTTGGGCGAACCGTAACTTGGACTTGTGCTTGGACTTGGATGAAATTTGTGACTAGGACTAATAGGACTTTCGTGATTTGCATCATCCTCCCCTTCTTCGAAAGGAGTTGTCCTCAACTCGTCATCTTCTAAATAAGGAGCTAGATCACCAACATTGAAAGTTGATGAAACTCCAAATTGCCCTCCAAGATCAACTTTGTATGCATTATCATTGATCCTTTCCATGATTTGAAAAGGACCCTCTGCCCTTGGCATCAACTTGTGCTTTCGTTGCTTAGGGAACCTTTCTTTTCGAAGAAAAATCCAAACAAGATCACCCACTTCGAATTTTCTCACATTGCTCAAGTGTTTGTTTGCTTGCTTCTTGTAGGACTCGTTAGCTTTCTCAATGTTCTTTCTAACTTCTTTATGAACATTAATCATGAACTCAACATGCTCCTTGGCTGTCCCATGAACAAATTTGTCCTTAGGAATTGCAATGTAATCAATAGGAACATAAGGATTGACCCCATAAACAATTTCGAATGGTGAGTATTTCGTGGTTTTAATTGGAGTTCTATTGTAAGCAAATTCAGCATGAGCTAGCTTTAGATCCCAATCTTTCCCTCCTTTGTTCACTAAGGCACGAAGCAATGTTCCAAGAACCCTATTCACCACCTCAGTTTGACCATCCGTTTGTGGATGATGGCTAGTTGAGAAAAGTAGCTTGGTACCCACGAGCCTCCATAATGACTTCCAAAAATGGCTCACAAACTTTATATCACGATCTGAAACAATGGTTCTAGGAAAACCATGTAACTTAGCCACCTCCTTGAAAAAAAGTTGAGCCACGTTATAAGCATCATCCACTTTTTTACAAGCAATGAAATGGGCCATCTTCGAAAACCGATCAACAACCACCATGATTGAATCATTTCCACGAGCTGTTCTAGGCAAGGCCATGATGAAATCCATACTCAAATCCTCCCAAGGTCTTTCGGGAATTGGCAAAGGCTTGTATTCACCTCTATGAAAGGTCATTTTAGCCCTTTGACAAATAGAAAATCTAGCTAGGATTTGGTGTACGTTAGCTAGCATCTTAGGCCAATAAAAGTGACTTTGCAAGATCTCTAGGGTCTTTTGAATACCCATATGACCAGCAAGGCCCCCTCCATGAGCTTCCCTTATCAATAAGTCACGAATTGCCCCTTGAGGAACACAAAGTTTGTTTCCTTTGAAAAGAAAACCGTCCACCATAACAAATTGACCATTTACTCCATGTTTGCAAGCCTCAATGATTTCCATAAGTTCATGGTCATCTTTGTAAGCTTCTTTCATAATTTCAAAACCAAGGACCTTAGCCTCCATGATTCCAAGAAGAGTATGCCTCCTTGACAATGCATCAGCCACAATGTTGGCTTTCCCTTGCTTATATTTTGTAGCAAAGTTGAATGATTGTAAGAATTCTACCCACTTAGCATGCCTAGCATTCAATTTTTTTTGGCCATGTATGAACCTCAAAGATTCATGATCAGAATGCAAAATGAATGGTTGTGGTCTCAAATAATGTGACCAATGGTCTAAGGCTCGAACCATGGCATAAAATTCTTTGTCATAAGTGGAATAGTTCAATTTGCCTTGGCTCAATTTCTCACTAAAATAAGCAATGGGTTTTTTCTCTTGGATTAGGACAGCCCCTATTCCCTTCCCACTTGCATCACACTCAACTTCAAAAGGTTTCATAAAATCAGGTAAGGCTAAAACAGGTGCCTCACACATCTTTTTTTTCACTAGTTCAAACGCCTCTTGGGCTTGAGGGGTCCATTGGAAGGTTCCTTTCTTTGTACACTCGGTGATAGGAGCCATGAGGGTACTAAAGTTCTTAATGAACCTTCTATAGAAAGAGGTTAGTCCATGAAATGAACGAACTTCAGTTATGGTTTTTGGGATAGGCCACGAAGCAATGGCTTCTATTTTGCTTGGATCTACCTTGATTCCATCACCTGAAACAATGTAACCAAGAAAAACAATTTCTGTTAGCAAAAAAATGACACTTCTCCAACTTCCCGTATAATTTTTTCTCCCTCAAAGTTCTAAAGATTTCTTCCAAGTGCCTCAAATGATCTTCTTCATTAGTACTATAGATGAGAATATCATCTAAGTAAACAACTACAAACCTCCCCAAAAAAGGTCTCAACATCTCATTCATAAGCCTCATGAAAGTACTTGGGGCATTTGTTAAACCAAATGGCATAACAAGCCATTCATACAACCCATGCTTGGTTTTAAAAGCTGTTTTCCACTCATCACCCTCCCTCATACGAATTTGGTGATACCCACTTCTCAAATCAATTTTTGAAAACACTCTAGCCCCACTCAACTCATCCAACATATCATCAAGCCTAGGTATGGGAAACCTATACTTAATGGTTATATTGTTCACAGCCCTACTATCAATAGACATCCTCCATGTTCCATCTTTTTTAGGCACTAACAAAGTAGGAACAGCACAAGAACTCATAGACTCCCTCACATAACCCATTTGTATCAACTCCTCAATTTGTTTTTGCAACTCTTTGGTTTCCATGGGGTTACATCTATAAGGTGGTTTGTTAGGAAGGGGTGCTCTCGGAATTAGGTCAATTTGATGTTCAATCCCACGAATGGGAGGTAATCCTAAAGGCAACTCATTAGGGAAAACATCCTCATAAGCTTTGACTAATTCGGCCAAACTAGGGTTTTGTTGAACAAACCCTTCATGCTCCTCCTTACTCAACAACAAAAACACCTCATCTTCCTTCTCTAAAGACTTTTCAAATTCTTTAAAAGAAAGTAACAAAATTTCTTTTCTTTTGGGCTCTTTTTGTGGTGTTTGTGGTGGTGGGAATTGTGTTTGGGGAATCTTTTTTTGTGGTCGTAAGGGATGCAACACTTTCTTGCTGCCTTGGTGGGTGATAGTATAGGTATTAGATAGACCATCATGGATTGATTTTCTATCACTTTGCCATGGTCTTCCTAATAAAACGTGACATGCATCCATAGGAATGACATCACACAAAATCTCATCAACATAAGATCCAATCTGAAATTTTATTAAACATTGTCTCCTAACTCCCGTACTCTTACTCTTATCAAGCCAACTCAATTTGTAAGGGGTAGGGTGTCTAGTAGTTTTCAAATCAAGTTTTTTCACAAGGTCACTTGATACAACATTTGCTTCACTACCACTATCGACAATTAAGTCACAAACATCTCCATTAACCTTGCATTTGGTTAAAAAGACATTCTCTCTTTGCAAAGGGTTTCTTTCAACCTCAACTTGCATTTGTAAATCTCTCCTCAAGACTAGGCTATTTTTTTCGGGGAAACAATCATCACCTTGTTCCTCCTCTTCATTAGAATCATAAGATCCCAAAGGGTCATTTTCAACAACATTTTCATCCTCTAACTCCTCATCTAGGCTAAAAGGTTGAGCCATCATATTTTTTAGCTCTCTCATGGTTAAAGCTCTAGTATTAGGACAATCCCTCTTATAGTGTCCTCTTCCATGACACTTAAAACACACTATGTCACTCAAGTCTCCGGTTTTGGTTTTTCCTTTTTCTTTTTGTGAAAGATCAAACGAGGTAGGGTTCTTTTTGGTAGTGGAATTTGGAAAGGAAGGGGTTTCTTTTGGTGGGTTAAATGGACGTTTGAATTTTTGGTCAAAAGAGTTCGAAGGTTTTTTCTTCTTCCTTTGATTGTCAAATTTCACCGAAAACTTACAAGCTTCATCAAAGGTCAGATTGGGTTGCACCTCTACTTTCTCATAAATGTCCTTATCCAAACCAGCCATAAACCTCCCTAATTTGAGTTCTTCATTTTCCACTATTTCGCACACAATGGAAAGTTTCTCAAATTCTTTAATGTATTCCTCCACACTACTCCCTCCTTGCTGCAAATTACTCCATTTCACATACATGGATTGCTTGTAATTAGAAGGAACAAATCGTCCCCTAAGTTTCTTCCTAAGCTTGGTCCATGTAGAAATACGAGTTTTTCCCATTGCTTTCTCGTTTTCTTTGGACTCCTTTCAACCAAGTTTCAGCATACTTGGCTATCTTTACCTTAGCAATCTTGTACTTTTGTTCATCTTCCTCAACGTCTTTGAACTCAAAGTACCTCTCAAGTGATTGCTCCCACTCCAAGTACTTCTCAGGGTCAAGAGTACCATCAAAAAGGTCTACATCCACCTTTAGACTCTTGTCATCATATCTAGGAGGGTTTTGACGCCCATCCCTTTGTTCTTGTGTCAACAAACGAGCCATTAGAGCCATTATATTACCATGTAATTGCTCATTGGTTTCCAAGAGTCTTTGTTGGTTTTCCTCCATAATTCTAAGTCTCTCTTGGTCAATGGTTTCATTTGGGTTTGCTTGATCCATTTTGGACAGAAATTCCCCCTACCTGACGCGCCAAATGATGTAAAAAACTAATAGATGAAATTAGTTTTAAACAAGTTAATGGAACAAGCTTAAGCTAAAGATTGAGAGAAGGTTGGTGTTTAGGTACGGTTTTGTAGGATTTTAGGTGGGTTTTTGGGGTTGGAAATTGGCGTGGCTATTTGAAGGAAATCAGGAATGGAAAGGTTTAGGTTTGTAAGGATTACTCACTTAACAAACAAGGATATGAAGGCAAGGATTTCTCACTCAACCTACTAAGTTCAAATTGTATGGAAGGATTACTCACTTGACCACTCAATCTCTTCAAGTCTAACTTGGTACAAAACCGGTTATTTCACAAACAAATAATCAGTTTTTAAGTTCAAGCAAAAGCTCTTTTTCATTGATCAAAATCTGATTACAAACTATAATTACATGCCTTTTATAAGCAAAAACGAAACCAACAATCATTGCCTATCCTAATGAAGCAAAAGACTGATTTATTATAACTAGACAAAGAAGCTAAACTTAAGCCTAGAATTACGCCCACATGAGGCAGCCTTTTAGGCTTCACATTCCCCTTAACTTCCTTCATTAACCTGATTTAAATTAGCAAGAAAACAGCTACAAGAATTCAGCAAAAACCGTTGGGGTAACACTTGTAACCCCCCCTTTATTCACGCCTCCTTCATTTATTCTTGTAATGAAGTTTCTCCTTGAGTTCCTCTCCATTCCCACGGCTCTCCAACTGAAATGGCTGTTCAAAATGCTTCAATTAACGTGCTTAATAGCAATTAAGCAAGTAAATCCATGATTAAAACCAAACGGACCATGGGCAGCAAAAGAATCCAAGGTTTGGTCTTCAATTGATTTCGCAAGTATTACTTCTTTGGGCGAACCGTAACTTGGACTTGTGCTTGGACTTGGATGAAATTTGTGACTAGGACTAATAGGACTTTCGTGATTTGCATCAAAGCTTTTTGAATCAAAAGAAAGTCAAATGATTTCAAAAAAAGCTAATTGAATCAAGTGAAAGTCAAACAAATTCAAACATAGCTTTTTGAATCAAATGATTGTCAAATGCATTTCAACGATACTAATTGAATCATATGAAAGTCAAACACATTCAAACAAATCTTTTTGAATCAAATGAAAGTCAAATGCATGTAACAGATCAAATTGAATCAATTAAAAGTCAACCACATTCAAACAAAGCTAATTAAATCCAATGGAAGGCAAACACATTCAAACAAAGCTATTAGAATCAAATGAAAGTCAAACACATTCAAACAATGCTATCTGAATCAAATGAAAGTCAACTGCATTCAAAAACGATAATTAAATCAAACGAAAGTCAAACACATTCAGACAAAGCTAATTGCATCAAATGAAAGTCAAAAACATTCAAACAAAGCTAATTAAATCATATGAAAGTCAAATGCTTTGAAAAAAGCTAATTGAATCAAGTAAAAGTCCAAAGAATTCAAACAAAGCTTTTTAGAATCAAAATGATTGTCAAATGCATTCAACGAGGCTAATTGAATCATATGACAGTCAAACAAAACTTTTTGAATCAAATGAAAGTCAAATGCATTCAACAAAGCAAATTGACTCAATTGAAAGTTAACCACATTCAAGCAAAGCTAATTGAATCAAATGAAAGTCAAACACATTTAAACAAAGCTATTTGAACCAAATGAAAGTCAAACACATTCAAGAAATGCTATTTGAATCAGATAAAAGTTAAACGCATTCAAAAAAGGTATTTAAATCAAGTGAAAGTCAAAATCATTCAAACAAAGCTATTTGAATCAAATTAAAAGTCAAACACATTCAAACAAAGCTTATTGAATTAAATGAAAGTCAAATGCATTAAACAAAGCTAATTGATTCAAATGAAAGTCAATCACATTCAAACAAAGCTAATTTAATCAAATAAAAATCAAACACATTCAAACAAAGCTTTTTAAATCAAATGAAATTCAAATGCATTCAAAATAGCGATTTGAATCAAGTGAAAGTCAAACAAAGCTTTTTGAATCAAATGATTGTCAAATCTAGTTCAACGATGCTAATTGAATCATACGAAAGTCAAGCACATTCAAACAAATCTTTTTGAATCAACTGAAAGTCAAATGCAATTAAAAAAAAGTAAATAAATCAAGTGAAAGTCAAACACATTTAAACAAAGCTTTTTAAATTCAAATGAAAGTTAAATCCATTCAAAAAAGCTAATTGAATCAAGTGAAAGTTCTAGGTAATTCAAATAAAGCTTTTTAAATCAAATGACTGTCAAATGCGTTCAACGATGCTAATTGAATCAAATGAGAGTCAAACACATTCAAACAAAGCTTTTTGAATCAAATTGAAAGTCATATGGCATTCAACAAAGCTAATTGAATCAAATGAAAGTCAATGGCATTGCTAACAAAACCTAATTAATCAACAAAAGTCAATGGCAAATGAAAGGAATCAAAGTTAATTGAATCAAATGAAAGTTAACCACATTGAAACAAAGCATTTAAATCAAGTGAAAATTCAAACACATTCAAACAAAGCTTTTTGAATCAAAAGAAGTCAAATGATTTCAAAAAATTAATTGAATCAAGTGAAAGTCAAACAAATTCAAACATAGCTTTTTGAATCAAATGATTGTCAAATGCATTCAACGATACTAATTGAATCATATGAAAGTCAAACACATTCAAACAAATCTTTTGAATCAAATGAAAGTCAAATGCATTCAACAGATCAAATTGAATCAATTAAAAGTCAACCACATTCAAACAAAGCTAATTAAATCCAATGGAAGGCAAACACATTCAAACAAAGCTATTGAATCAAATGAAAGTCAAACACATTCAAACAATGCTATCTGAATCAAATGAAAGTCAAATGCATTCAAAAAAGATAATTAAATCAAACGAAAGTCAAACACATTCAGACAAAGCTAATTGCATCAAATGAAAGTCAAAAACATTCAAACAAAGCTAATTAAATCATATGAAAGTCAAATGCTTTGAAAAAAGCTAATTGAATCAAGTAAAAAAGAAAGAATTCAAAAAATGATTGTCAAATGCATTCACGAAAGAATCATATGACAGTCAAACAAAACTTTTTGAATCAAATGAAAGTCAAATGCATTCAACAAAGCAAATTGACTCAATTTAAGTTAACCACATTCAAGCAAAGCTAATTGAATCAAATGAAAGTCAAACACATTTAAACAAAGCTATTTGAACCAAATGAAAGTCAAACACATTCAAGAAATGCTATTTGAATCAGATGAAATCAAACGCATTCAAAAAAGGTATTTAAATCAAGTGAAAGTCAAAATCATTCAAACAAAGCTATTTGAATCAAATTAAAGTCAAACACATTCAAACAAAGCTTTTTGAATTAAATGAAAGTCAAATGCATTAAACAAAGCTAATTGATTCAAATGAAAGTCAATCACATTCAAACAAAGCTAATTTAATCAAATAAAAATCAAACACATTCAAACAAAGCTTTTTCAATCAAATGAAATTCAAATGCATTCAAAATAGCGATTTGAATCAAGTGAAAGTCAAACAAAGCTTTTTGAATCAAATGATTGTCAAATCCGTTCAACGATGCTAATTGAATCATACGAAAGTCAAGCACATTCAAACAAATCTTTTTGAATCAACTGAAAGTCAAATGCAATTAAAAAAAAGTAATAAATCAAGTGAAAGTCAAACACATTTAAACAAAGCTTTTTAAATCAAATGAAAGTTAAATCCATTCAAAAAAGCTTATTGAATCAAGTGAAAGTCTAGGTAATTCAAATAAATTTTGAATCAAATGACTGTCAAATGCGTTCAACGATGCTAATTGAATCAAATGAGAGTCAAACACATTCAAACAAAGCTTTTTGAATCAAATGAAAGTCATATGCATTCAACAAAGCTAATTGAATCAAATGAAAGTCAATGCATTCTAACAACCTAATTAAATCAAACGAAAGTCAATGGCATTCTAACAAACCTAATTGAATCAAATGAAAGTTCAAACAAAATTGAATCAACCACATTCAAACAAAGCATATTAAATCAAGTGAAAATCAAACACATTCAAACAAAGCTTTTTGAATCAAAAGAAAGTCAAATGATTTCAAAAAAGCTAATTGAATCAAGTGAAAGTCAAACAAATTCAAACATAGCTTTTTGAATCAAATGATTGTCAAATGCATTCAACGATACTAATTGAATCATATGAAAGTCAAACACATTCAAACAAATCTTTTGAATCAAATGAAAGTCAAATGCATTCAACAGATCAAATTGAATCAATTAAAAGTCAACCACATTCAAACAAAGCTAATTAAATCCAATTGAAGGCAAACACATTCAAACAAAGCTATTTGAATCAAATGAAAGTCAAACACATTCAAACAATGCTATCTGAATCAAATGAAAGTCAAATGCATTCAAAAAAGATAATTAAATCAAACGAAAGTCAAACACATTCAGACAAAGCTAATTGCATCAAATGAAAGTCAAAAACATTCAAACAAAGCTAATTAAATCATATGAAAGTCAAATGCTTTGAAAAAAGCTAATTGAATCAAGTAAAAGTCCAAAGAATTCAAACAAAGCTTTTTGAATCAAATGATTGTCAAATGCATTCAACGAGGCTAATTGAATCATATGACAGTCAAACAAAACTTTTTGAATCAAATGAAAGTCAAATGCATTCAACAAAGCAAATTGACTCAATTGAAAGTTAACCACATTCAAGCAAAGCTAATTGAATCAAATGAAAGTCAAACACATTTAAACAAAGCTATTTGAACCAAATGAAAGTCAAACACATTCAAGAAATGCTATTTGAATCAGATGAAAGTCAAACGCATTCAAAAAAGGTATTTAAATCAAGTGAAAGTCAAAATCATTCAAACAAAGCTATTTGAATCAAATTAAAGTCAAACACATTCAAACAAAGCTTTTTGAATTAAATGAAAGTCAAATGCATTAAACAAAGCTAATTGATTCAAATGAAAGTCAATCACATTCAAACAAAGCTAATTTAATCAAATAAAAATCAAACACATTCAAACAAAGCTTTTTCAATCAAATGAAATTCAAATGCATTCAAAATAGCGATTTGAATCAAGTGAAAGTCAAACAAAGCCTTTTGAATCAAATGATTGTCAAATCCGTTCAACGATGCTAATTGAATCATACGAAAGTCAAGCACATTCAAACAAATCTTTTTGAATCAACTGAAAGTCAAATGCAATTAAAAAAAAGTAAATAAATCAAGTGAAAGTCAAACACATTTAAACAAAGCTTTTTAAATCAAATGAAAGTTAAATCCATTCAAAAAAGCTAATTGAATCAAGTGAAAGTCTAGGTAATTCAAATAAAGCTTTTTAAATCAAATGACTGTCAAATGCGTTCAACGATGCTAATTGAATCAAATGAGAGTCAAACACATTCAAACAAAGCTTTTTGAATCAAATGAAAGTCATATGCATTCAACAAAGCTAATTGAATCAAATGAAAGTCAATGGCATTCTAACAAACCTAATTAAATCAAACAAAAGTCAATGGCATTCTAACAAACCTAATTAAATCAAACGAAAGTCAATGGCATTCTAACAAACCTAATTGATTCAAATGAAAGTTAACCACATTCAAACAAAGCATATTAAATCAAGTGAAAATCAAACACATTCAAACAAAGCTTTTTGAATCAAAAGAAAGTCAAATGATTTCAAAAAAGCTAATTGAATCAAGTGAAAGTCAAACAAATTCAAACATAGCTTTTTGAATCAAATGATTGTCAAATGCATTCAACGATACTAATTGAATCATATGAAAGTCAAACACATTCAAACAAATCTTTTTGAATCAAATGAAAGTCAAATGCATTCAACAGATCAAATTGAATCAATTAAAAGTCAACCACATTCAAACAAAGCTAATTAAATCCAAT
>NW_018742303.1:0-43434 GCF_001683475.1 Chenopodium quinoa | reverse complement strand
TACCTATTGAGTTAATAGCCAACAAACATTGGCGAATCAAGGGGTCTAGCGGCCTACGCGCCTGGTACCTCTACTTCTCAAACAAAAGTGATGGCGACTCAGTAACTCCAAAGTTAACTCATAGTCACTCCTTCAAATTTGGTATGGAATCTAAAAAAGTTTGAGTCGTCCGCCTGTTTTAAACAAACAAGGGCACTCGAACCCTATTCCTACTGGATAACCTATTGAGTTAATAGCAACAAACATTGGTGAATCAAGGGGTCTAGCCGGCCTAACGCCGCCTGATACCTCTACTACTCAATCAAGATTGTGACAAAGACTAAGTAACTCCTATGTTAACTTAATAGTCACTCAAACTTAGTATGGAGCCTAAAAGGTATGAGTCGTCCACTTGTTTTTAAATAAACAAAGGCTCTCAACCAATACTCTTGCTAGGTTAACAAATAACGAATTAAAAGCCAACATTGGCAATAAAGGGAAACAACCGGTACCCACCGCTTGTTTTCCTACTTAATTCTTGGCTACTAGGTAATTCTATTTACTTGGTCAAATTGAATAAAGAGTTCGAATACCGATTGATTAAATGGCCGACTGATCATCTATCCTGGAAACAGACAACCAGTCGTCCAGGGGCATAGGCGGTAACTTACTATTTGTACCTGTCTTAACGTTCGGCCATACACAACAGTCGGTCTAGTGAGCAAATTTCAAATACTTAGACAAATTTGAACCAAAACAAAAAATTTGATTAAAAATGAGCCGGCCACAAAAGACCAGCAGAATATTCAAAACCCCGGCCCCTGGCCGGGTAATTACAAAGCAAACGGCACGCAGGCCGTGAAAAGAAAAAATACTTAAAGCTTAAGAAGGGGGCAGTTCAGTATCAGCAGCAGCCGCCTGGTCAGCATTCTTCTTGCTGGACTCGCCTTAGCTGCACCATCTTTTGATGCCTTACCCCAAGTGGCACAAGCGCCACAACCGGCTCTTCCTCCTCCAACGCACCGTCCAACGCCTCTTCTTCAGCAGCCGCCAGGATTTGTTGATTATATATTTCCGAACACTGGCGGTATGTTCTTTCCCATGAGGCAAAGTCGGCACTGGGGAACAGTCGTTCCCAGGTCATGCGTTGGATTTGGGCGGAGTCTTCCACCATCTCCCGGACGAGCTCTTGTTTCTCTTGCTCGGCCTTATCCGAGAGCTCTTGGGTAAGACTCTTCTCCTGGTTCACCAGGCGTTCTTTTACGTTAGCCAAAGATTTCTCCATGGCTTCGTAAGAGTGCATTTTTTGGCGAAGGGGTTTCAGCTCGGCTTTAAGGTTGGTGACGGTCCCCTCCAGCTCGTCAACCTTCTTTTGGGCCGCCTCTAGCTGAGCCCGAACAGCGGCGGTCGCCTGCGCCTGATAATAAAGAAGATCAATGGTCAGTACTTCATTTTGGGCAATTTGAAACATTGCCTTATCACAGCTGGAGGCGGCCATAGCCTTTGCGGCCTTTACCTCTTTGTTTTTCCGATCAATCGGCTTGCGAAGGCTGTTGACTCGGAGCAGGGCCTAAGTACAAAGAAAGACAGGCGTCAGTTTCCAATCAAAAGAGTTAACAGGCGTCCTGGAACTCAAAAGCTCAAAAAGGTGCTAAGTATACCTCAGCTAGGACCCCTGAAATTCCATCAAGGTCAAGGGTGCCGGCACCCTTGACCGCCTCCCTGTCAGATGGAGGAACTACTTTAACCATAGACTTGGCTACCTCAACCAAGTCTAGTCCCTGGGGGCCGGCTGCATTAAGCGAAAGAAAAAAAAACAAGTTAGACCTAATCAAGAAGGAAGCAAGGGTGAGTTTTTACAAGCAAGTGTCCATACATCTAGGCGGCCCCGCCTGGGTTTTTGAAGAAGTGGCCGGCTGCTTCTCAGCCGCCACTGTTTTCCTGGAAGACCCAGGAGAGCTTGCAACAGTCGTCCTCCGGGCCTTGGGTCCGGCTGTTGCGAGGAAGAAGCCCTTGGAGTGCCAGACTGAAAACAAAAAGAGTTAGTATATGCATAATACAACTAAAAGGAGAAGAGTTTTCAAAGCTTACCAAGGGTGCCTCCTTGTTGGGGGAGTCGGCATACGACTGCTTCATTAGCGAGACCCGCAGCATGGCCGCCGCAGTCTTAGATGCTGTTATTTTACTCATGGCGTCGGCTGAAAGAAATAAACAGCAAAGTTAGTAAAAATCCCAAGTAAACAAGGCGTGAAAAAACAGAGTATTCGTCAGGCCGGCTACCTCTAGAGCACCGACTGCTGAGGCCACAGGCGGCCAAGAAGTACTCGTCATAGAGCCACTTGAAGCTCGGGACGCAGTTTAGGGGTACTTGCTCTCGTACCCTGAAGTAGAGTTCACCCTAGTCTCTACTTTGAAGAGTCCTTTGTCTAGGATCTCTTTTTTAGCCTTTGGGGGAACAGGCGGCATGCTGCGGCCGCCTGCGAGAAGAGGCGGATCCCTATTCCACTTGTTAAAGCGTTTGTTCAGCTCCGTGTCTGAACTCTCGATAATAAGAAAGGTGTTCCGCCAATCCTTCCATTTGTTTGCCTTACCTTTTGTCATAAGGTAACCCCTATGGCTTGTTAGTTGGTACCAGCGGTACCTCCCGACTTAGGGGTCCGGCTGAGATAGTTCATGTGGGCGAAAGCCTCAAAACTTGGCTCCACCCCGTTCAGTTCGCACCCGGCCACATAGCCGAGTACGTTTACCCAAGAGTTGGGGGCTAACTGCCATAACCCCAGATCATACCCATCTAAAATCCGCTGAACAGCCGGATGTAATGGGAAGCGCAGTCCAGCTTTGATGGCCGCCACATAGCAGCCAAAGCAGCCGTCACCATAGCTGGTACCAGCCGGCCAGACGACAGTATCTTCTGGATCCGGCACAAACAGTAAATACTCCGGGCCCATTTTGTGGTTAGCAATAAAACTCGCCACGTTGTCTCGCATGGTTGCAATCCGGCCCCGGGGTACCCTGCAGTAGTAGGGGGCGTTTTCCTCTCTGTAAGAGGCGGACGGCTCTGCCCAATTATCCCCCTTCTCAACTGCATGGGAACGTCTCGCCTCTTGTAGGCGGCTATGTTTTTCTTCTGAGCCAGAAGAACTGTGGCCAGAAGAGCTGGATTCGGACTCGTCCCCCGACGAGTCCGAAGAGGACGACTCCTCCCCTCTCCTAGAGGGGCCCGCCTCCTCTCCCTTAGAAGGAGCAGAAGGAAAATTAGACATGTCCACGGTAAGATGGGAAGGGAACACCTTGGTCCCTCTCTCAGAACTGTCAGCTTGACAGTCGCCTCGTTCTACATCTGGCGCCTGGTCAGATGTTTCACTAAGGAGCACCCTTTGGGAGGAGCCGTCTGAGTTTGATATCATAGCAGTCTTTTTTGTTCTGGCCATCACGTTCTGCATAGACACAGATACAGTCGGACTTTGTATAAAGGGCAAAGATGGGTCCAGAAAAGGGCAGGCGGCACTCCTAGTCCTAGATTCAGCCGTCCCCGGTGACCGGCTGATCACTAACTTAGGGCGTGTCGTGTGCTTCCATGGTGCCATTTCAAAAAATAAAAAGAAAATTAAGAGTAAGAGAACTGAGTTACCTGAACGAGTGACGGTTGATGAAGTCCTGAAAGTTCGGGTCAGTCGGCTTGTCAGAACAGGCGGTAGGCAGAAAAAGTCCGAGATGTCAGAGCAAGTTCAGGGGTCCGAATGTTCTCGCAAAAGTTCTCAAATGTGAAAATGACTGAAGTCAGCACTTCCTTTTATAGGCAAAGTGAGAAGGCGAAGGGTCGCTTCCAAATTCAAAATTTGGGCGGGAAAATCTCTCGG
Organism: Chenopodium quinoa; assembly: GCF_001683475.1. Lineage (NCBI taxonomy): Eukaryota > Viridiplantae > Streptophyta > Magnoliopsida > Caryophyllales > Amaranthaceae > Chenopodium > Chenopodium quinoa. The sequence goes on along the minus strand of NW_018742303.1, from coordinate 39,595 downwards.
CCGTCTGCAAGGTGACACCTGTAACAGGCCGTCGCCTGTCACCGTGCGACACCTGTCACAGGCGACACGTGACCAGTCGCGTGCCACCTGTGAGGGGCAAATGATTAGGGGATTTTTATCCACCAATCACCGTCTGACAAGTGGACCAATCAGGTTCCGCCACGTGTTCTTCACGAAGGTCAACAGGAACCTGCCACGTGTCAATCACAGATACGTCCTCCATGGACCACTTAAGACACGCCACGTGTCCGCCCATGCCAAATGGGAAAACCGGCCATCAAGGCCCAGTCCAGTCTAGAGGCCCGGTCAGCCCTAGGTTTACCTTAAACCTAGAGAGTTGCACGCTTCCCAAGGCTATAAATACTCGATTAATCCTCATTAATCGGGGGATCGAATAATTAAGAGATCAAGCAGAGAAGAACAGAGTTCTTAACAACCGGCTAATCTCGCTAACAACGCAGATTACCAACACTAAGCACTCTCACCTAGAGAGATCTCATTACTTTAATTTATGTATTGATTACTCCTTAATCGGGTACTAACTTGACCGTTGGAGGCGGAGCTCTCAGGAGTCTCCGTTATTTTGCAGGTACAGGCGTCCGGTTCCAGTCTCGGAATTGTAACTCTCCCGCAGGACATCGGAAAACCCCGAAACAGAAGCCATTGCTTCGTGGCCTATCCCAAAAACCATAACTGAAGTTCGTTCATTTCATGGACTAACCTCTTTCTATAGAAGGTTCATTAAGAACTTTAGTACCCTCATGGCTCCTATCACCGAGTGTACAAAGAAAGGAACCTTCCAATGGAACCCTCAAGCCCAAGGGGCGTTTGAACTAGTGAAAAAAAAGATGTGTGAGGCACCTGTTTTAGCCTTACCTGATTTCATGAAACCCTTTGAAGTTGAGTGTGATGGAAGTGGGAAGGGAATAGGGGCTGTCCTAATCCAAAAAAAAAAACCCATTGCCTACTTTAGTGAGAAATTGAGCCAAGGGAAATTGAACTATTCCACTTATGACAAAGAATTTTATGCCATGGTTCGAGCTTTAGATCATTGGTCACACTATTTGAGGCCACAACCATTCATCTTGCATTCGGATCATGAGTCTTTGAGGTTCATACATGGCCAAAAAAAATTGAATGCTAGGCATGCTAAGTGGGTAGAATTCTTACAATCATTCAACTTTGCTACAAAATATAAGCAAGGGAAAGCCAACATCGTGGCTGATGCATTGTCAAGGAGGCATACTCTTCTTGGAATCATGGAGGCTAAGGTCCTAGGTTTTGAAATTATGAAAGAAGCTTACAAAGAAGACCATGAACTTATGGAAATCATTGAAGCTTGCAAACATGGAGTAAATGGTCAATTCGTGATGGTGGACGGTTTTCTTTTCAAAGGAAACAAACTTTGTGTTCCTAAAGGGGCAATTCGTGACTTATTGATAAGGGAAGCTCATGGAGGAGGCCTTGCTGGTCATATGGGTATTCAAAAGACCCTAGAGATCTTGCAAAGTCACTTTTATTGGCCAAAGATGCTAGCTAACGTGCATCAAATCCTAGCTAGATGTTCTACTTGTCAAAGGGCTAAAATGACCTTTCATAGAGGTGAATACAAGCCTTTGCCAATTCCCGAAAGACCTTGGGAGGATTTGAGTATGGATTTCATCATGGCCTTGCCTAGAACAGCTCGTGGAAAAGATTCAATCATGGTGGTTGTTGATCGGTTTTCGAAGATGGCCCATTTCATTGCTTGTAAAAAAGTGGATGATGCTTATAACGTGGCTCAACTTTTTTTCAAGGAGGTGGCTAAGTTACATGGTTTGCCTAGAACCATTGTTTCAGATCGTGATACAAAGTTTGTGAGTCATTTTTGGAAGTCATTATGGAGGCTCGTGGGTACCAAGCTGCTGTTTTCAACTAGCCATCATCCACAAACGGATGGCCAAACCGAGGTGGTGAATAGAGTTCTTGGAACATTGCTTCGTGCCTTAGTAAACAAAGGAGGGAAAGATTGGGATCTAAAGCTAGCTCATGCTGAATTTGCTTACAATAGAACTCCAAGTAAAACCACGAAATACTCACCATTCGAAGTTGTTTATGGGGTCAATCCTTATGTTCCTATTGATTACATTGCAATTCCTAAGGACAAATTTGTTCATGGGACAGCCAAGGAGCACGTTGAGTTCATGATGAATGTTCATAAAGAAGTTAGGAAGAACATTGAGAAAGCTAATGAGTCCTACAAGAAGCAAGCAAACAAACACTTGAGCAATATGAGAAAATTCGAAGTGGGTGATCTTGTTTGGATTTTTCTTCGAAAAGAAAGGTTCCCTAAGCAACGAAAGCACAAGTTGATGCCAAGGGCAGAGGGTCCTTTTCAAATCATGGAAAGGATCAATGATAATGCATACAAAGTTGATCTTGGAGGGCAATTTGGAGTTTCATCAACTTTCAATATTGGTGACCTAGCTCCTTATTTAGAAGATGACGAGTTGAGGACAACTCCTTTCGAAGAAGGGGAGGATGATGCAAATCACGAAAGTCCTATTAGCCCTAGTCACAATTCTCATTCAAGTCCAAGCACAAGTCCAAGTTACGTTTCATCCAAAGAAGTAATACTGGCGAAATCATTTGAAGACCAAACCTTGGATTCTTTTGCTGCTCATGGTCCGTTTGGTTTTAATCATGGATTGACTTGCTTAATTGCTCATTAAGCACGTTAATTGAAGCATTTTTGAACAGCCATTTCAGTTGGAGAATGGAGAGGAACTCAAGGAGAAACTTCAATGCATGAATAATGAAGGAGGCGTGAATCAAGGGGGGGTTACAAATGCATCTCCAACGTTTTTCTTGCTGAATTTGTGGCTGATTGCTTAGCTCATTTACATGCGTTTAATAAGGACGTTAAGGGGCATATGAAGACTAAGAGGCTGCTGCACTTAGACGTAATTTAGGCTTAGTTTCATTTTCGTTGTTTAAAGCTTTAATAAAATCAGTTTGCTTCTTTAAGTTAAGCAATGATTGTTAGTTCTTTTAGTGGCTTATAAAAAGCATGTAATTGTAGTTTGTAATCAGATTTTGATCAATGAAAAAGAGCTTTTGCTTGAACTTAAAAACTAATTATTTGTTTATGAAATAACCGGTTTTTGTACCAAGTTAGACTTGAAGAGATTGAGTGGTCAAGTGAGTAATCCTTCCATACAATTTGAACTTAGTAGGTTGAGTGAGAAATCCTTGCCTTCATATCCTTGTTTGTTAAGTGAGTAATCCTTGCAAACCTACACCTAAATTCTACATAAACGTACCTAAACACCAACCTAAAAACAATCCTTTGCTTAAGCTTGATTCATTAACTTGTTTAAACTAATTTCATCCATTAGTTTTCACATCAGATCTTTAGCCGGTCATGGCCATTAAACCTTTTTAAGGGCTTTAAGCACCTACAGAAGTCGTATATATAGCCTTCTCAAAAAAGGAAAGGTGTGAAAGCGGTTAAGAATTCTTTCTATGAAAGTAGATGGTCCTAGGGACCTTAAAAGAAAGCAAATTAGAAAGCATAATTAATGACGCAAAAAGTCGATAGAGATTATCATCATTATTAAAGATTCTTTTCATTTTATCAAATACTCCACAGATTGGTCAGCTGAACAGGCTGACAATCGGCGGAAGATGTTGGGTAAAGCTGCTGGCCTGAAGAGTGAGGCTGATCCATAACATCAACTGCATAGAAAAAAAGTTTGTGAGAAGATTTGTAGAGGTTGGGAGTGTGTAGATAATTATGATTCGAGAGTCGGCCCGATCATCCAATTCGCTCCAACAGACAGGCATGGTTTTGTAGTCAAAGCAACTTCGTCACTTTCGTGTACCCATCGGACGGCAGCCCTTTCGGGGGTTCCTTAGGGACCGATTCACTCTGCGTAGATGGACTATACCTCGTAGAACCGTTGCTAGAGCAACTTTCTCTCTCGTGCCTTTATTCAGTTTGTTCCTGTTTGTCTATTCGGGACGAGGCAGGCAGCCCACATCCCACAAAGGGGGAGGGAGTCGACTGAACATCTCAGCCATTGGCGGGAATTTCGCCCACATCCGATCCCCAATTCTTCTTCACCCCGGATGGTCGTGTTGAGTGAATTGTGACCTCGTACGATCGTGTCGGGTGAGCAAGAGCCCCTTCGTCACAGTCTTTACTTATGGGCTAACAGGTCACACTTTGGCCAAGTATCCTACAAAAAGACTCCCGAAAGCAAGAAGGGCAGGCTCCCGACCCGCAGATGTAGGGATGAGTTGTCACCCGAACTGCGTTACCAAAGCGAATCCTCTTGCCGGAAGATAGGAAAGATTCTTTTTCTGCCAGTTCGAGCCTGGCGAGTCGCTCCTTTCTCGTGTGGGCAGTCTTCAATGCGAGTTGTGCGTGGAATGTCGCCTAAAATGAAGTGACTCATGGGTGTGGGGCACAATCGTGTTTACAAGGAAAGTGCTTTTTTCTATTGTGCTATTCTATTGGTATTCTCTAGCCCAGTAGCAACGAAAGCGGACTTTGAGTTGGTGCTACCTAAGGTGTCGCAAATGAGCTTCAGCGGATCCATCTTATAGCAAGCCAGTCACAGTTCCGGTCAGCTCAGTCACCTTCTCCTATTAAGCTTTCAGGCCTCATTCTACAAAGCTAATTGAATCAATTGAAAGTCAAACACATTCAAACAAAGCTATCTGAATCAGATGAAAGTCAAATACATTCTACAAAGCTAATTGAATCAAATGAAAGTCAAACACATTCAAACAAAGCTTATTAAATCAAATGAAAGTCAAACACATTCAAACAAAGCTATTTTAATTAAATGAATGTCAAATACATTCTACAAAGCTAATTGAATCAAATGAAAGTCAAACACATTCAAACAAAGCTATTTGAAGAAAATGAAAGTCAAATACATTCTACAAAGCAAATTGAATCAAATGAAAGTCAAACACAGTCAAACAAAGTTATTTGATTCAAATGAAAGTCAAATACATTCTACAAAGCTAATTGAATCAAATGAAAGTCAAACACATTCAAACAAAGCTAATTAAATCAAATAAAAGTCAAATACATTCTACAAAGCAAATTGAATCATATAAAAGTCAAACACATTCAAACAAAAGCTAATTGAATCAAATGGAAGTCAAATACATTCTACAAAGCTAATTGAATTAAATAAGCTAATTCAAAATAAGAAAGTCAAACACATTCAAAATAAGCTAATATAATTAAATTAAAGTCAATCACATTCAAACAAAGCTTTCGAACCAAGTGAAAGTCAAATACATTCTACAAAGCTAATTGAATCAAATGAAAGTCAAATACATTCTACTAAGCTAATTGAATCAAATGAAAGTCAAACACATTCAAACAAAGCTAATTGAATCAAATGACAGTCAAATACACTTTACAAAGCTAATTGAATCAAATGAAAGTCAAACACATTCAAACAAAGCTAATTGAATCAAATGAAAGTCAAACATATTCAAACAAAGCTATTTTAATCAAATGAATGTCAAATACGTTCAACAAAGCTAATTGTATAAAATGAAAGTCAAACACATTCAAATAAAGCTATTTGAATCAAATGAAAGTCAAACGCATTCAAACAAAGTTATTTAAATCTAATGAAACTGAAATGCATTCTACAAAGCTAATTGAATCAAATGAAAGTTAAACACATTCAAACAAAGCTATTTGAATCAAATGAGAGTCAAATACATTCAAACAAAGCTAATTAAATCAAATAAAAGTCAAATACATTCTACAAAGCTAATTAAATCAAATGAAAGTCAAACACATTAAAACAAAGCTAATTGAATCAAATGAAAGTCAAATACATTCAACAAAGCTAATAGAATCAAATGAAAGTCAAACACATTCAAACAAAGCAAATTGAATCAAATGAAAGTCAAACACATTCAAACAAAGCTATTTTAATCAAAATGAAAGTCGAATACATTCTACAAAGCTAATTGAATCAAATAAAAGTTAAACACATTCAAACAAAGCTAATTGAATCAAATGAGAGTCAAACACGTTCAAACAAAGCTAATTAAATCAAATAAAAGTCAAATACATTCTACAAAGCTAATTGAATCAAATAAAAGTCAAACACATTCAAACAAAGCCTTTTAAGTCAAATAAAAGTCAAACACATTCAAAAAAAGCTTTTTAATTTAAATGAAAGTCAAACACATTCAAACAAAGCTATATAAATCAAATGAAAGTGAAATGCAATCTACAAAGCAAATTGAATCAAATGAAATTCAATCACATTCAAACAAAGCTATTTGAATCAAATGAAAGTCAAATACATTCTACAAAGCTAATTGAATCAAATGAAACTCAAACACATTCAAACAAAGCTCTTTGAATCAAATGAGAGTCAAACACGTTCAAACAAAGCTAATTAAATCAAATAAAAGTCAAATACATTCTACAAAGCTAATTGAATCAAATGAAAGTAAAAAACATTCAAACAAAGCTATTTGAATAAAATGAAAGTCAAATACATTCTACTAAGCTAATTGGATCAAATGAAAGTCAAACACATTAAAACAAAGCTATTTGAATCAAATGAAAGTCAAATACGTTCTACAAAGCTAATTGAATCAAATAAAAGTGAAACACATTCAAACAAAGCTATTTGAATTAAATGAGAGTAAAAAACATTCAAACAAAGCTAATTAAATCAAATAAAAGTCTAATACATTCTACAAAGCTAATTGAATCAAATGAAAGTCAAACACATTCAAACAAAGCTAATTGAATCAAATGAAAGTAAAATACATTCAACAAAGCTAATAGAATCAAATGAAAGTCAAACACATTCAAACAAAGCAAATTGAATCAAATGAAAGTCAAACACATTCAAACAAAGCTATTTTAATAAAATGAATGTCAAATACGTTCAACAAAGCTAATTGTATAAAATGAAAGTCAAACACATTCAAATAAAGCCATTTGAATCAAAAGAAAGTCAAACGCATTTAAACAAAGTTATTTAAATCAAATGAAAGTGAAATGCATTCTACAAAGCTAATTGAATCAAATAAAAGTCAAACTCATTCAAACAAAGCTAATTGAATCAAATGAAAGTCAAATACGTTCTACAAAGCTAATTGAATCAAATGAAAGTCAAACACATTCAAACAAAGCTAATTGAATCAAATGAAAGTCAAACACATTCAAACAAAGCTATTTTAATTAAATGAATGTCAAATACATTCTACAAAGCTAATTGAATCAAATGAAAGTCAAACACATTCAAACAAAGCTATTTGAAGAAAATGAAAGTCAAATACATTCTACAAAGCTAATTGAATCAAATGAAAGTCAAACACAGTCAAACAAAGTTATTTGATTCAAATGAAAGTCAATTACATACTACAAAGCTAATTGAATTAAATGAAAGTCAAACACATTCAAACAAAGCTAATTAAATCAAATAAAAGTCAAATACATTCTACAAAGCTAATTAAATCAAATGAAAGTCAAACACATTAAAACAAAGCTAATTGAATCAAATGAAAGTCAAATACATTCAACAAAGCTAATAGAATCAAATGAAAGTCAAACACATTCAAACAAAGCAAATTGAATCAAATGAAAGTCAAACACATTCAAACAAAGCTATTTTAATCAAATGAAAGTCGAATACATTCTATAAAGCTAATTGAATCAAATGAAAGTCAAACACATTCAAATAAAGCTATTTGAATCAAAAGAAAGTCAAACGCATTTAAACAAAGTTATTTAAATCAAATGAAAGTGAAATGCATTCTACAAAGCTAATTGAATCAAATGAAAGTTAAACGCATTCAAACAAAGCTATTTGAATCAAATGAGAGTCAAATACATTCTACAAAGCTAATTGAATCAAATGAAAGTCAAACTCATTCAAACAAAGCTAATTGAATCAAATAAAAGTCAAATACGTTCTACAAAGCTAATTGAATCAAATGAAAGTCAATCACATTCAAACAAAGCTAATTGAATCAAATGAAAGTCAAACACATTCAAACAAAGCTATTTTAATTAAATGAATGTCAAATACATTCTACAAAGCTAATTGAATCAAATGAAAGTCAAACACATTCAAACAAAGCTATTTGAAGAAAATGAAAGTCAAATACATTCTACAAAGCAAATTTAATCAAATGAAAGTTAAACACAGTCAAACAAAGTTATTTGATTCAAATGAAAGTCAAATACATTCTACAAAGCTAATTGAATCAAATGAAAGTCAAACACATTCAAACAAAGCTAATTGAATCAAATGGAAGTCAAATACATTCTACAAAGCTAATTGAATCAAATTAAAGTCAAACACATTCAAACAAAGCTAATTGAATTAACTGAAAGTCAAATACATTCAACAAAGCGAATTGAATCAAATGAAAGTCAAACTCATTCAAACAAAGCTAATTGAATCAAATGAAAGTCAAAAACATTCAAACAAAATTTTGTATTAAATGAAAGTCAAATACATTCTACAAAGCTAATTGAATCAAATGAAAGTCAAACATATTCAAATAAAGCTATTTGAATCAAATGAAAGTCAAATACATTCTACAAAGCTAATTGAATCAAATGAAAGTCAAACACATTCAAACAAAGCTATTTTAATTAAATGAATGTCAAATACATTCTACAAAGCTAGTTGAATCAAATGAAAGTCAAGCACATTCAAACAATGCTATTTGAATCAAATGAAAGTCAAATACGTTCTACAAAGCTAATTGAATCAAATAAAAAACAAACACAGTCAAAGAAAGTTATTTGATTCAAATAAAAGTCAAATACATTCTACAAAGCTAATTGAATCAAATGAAAGTCAAACACATTCAAACAAAGCTAATTAAATAAAATAAAAGTCAAATACATTCTACAAAGCTAATTGAATCATATAAAAGTCAAACACATTCAAACAAAGCTATTTGAATCAAATGAGAATCAAATAAATTCAAACAAAGCTAATTAAATCAAATAAAAGTAAAATACATTCTACAAAGCTAATTGCATCAAATGAAAGTCAAACACATTCAAACAAAGCCTTTTAAATCAAATGAAAGTCAAACACATTCAAAAAAAGCTTTTTAATTTAAATGAAAGTCAAACACATTCAAACAAAGCTATATAAATCAAAGGAAAGTGAAATGCATTCTACAAAGCAAATTGAATTAAATGAAATTCAAACACATTCAAACAAAGCTATTTGAATCAAATGACAGTCAAATACATTCTACAAAGCTAATTTAATCAATTGAAAGTCAAACACATTCAAACAAAGCTATTTGAATCAAATGAAAGTCAAATACATTCTACAAAGCTATCAAATGAAAGTCAAACACATTCAAACAAAGTTATTTAAATTAAATGGAAGTGAAATGCATTCTACAAAGCTAATTGAATCAAATGAAAGTTAAACACATTCAAACAACGCTATTTGAATCAAATGAGAGTCAAATACATTCTACAAAGCTAATTGAATCAAATGAATGTCAAACACATTCAAACAAAGCTATTTGAATCAAATGACCGTCAAATGCATTTTACAAAGCTAATTGAATCAAATGAAAGTCAAACACATTCAAACAAAGCTAATTGAATCAAATGAAAGTCAAACACATTCAAACAAAGCTATTTTAATTAAATGAATGTCAAATACATTCTACAAAGCTAATTGAATCAAATGAAAGTCAAACACATTCAAACAAAGCTATTTGAAGAAAATGAAAGTCAAATACATTCTACAAAGCTAATTGAATCAAATTAAAGTCAAACACATTCAAACAAAGCTAATTGAATTAACTGAAAGTCAAATACATTCAACAAAGCGAATTGAATCAAATGAAAGTCAAACTCATTCAAACAAAGCTAATTGAATCAAATGAAAGTCAAAAACATTCAAACAAAATTTTGTATTAAATGAAAGTCAAATACATTCTACAAAGCTAATTGAATCAAATGAAAGTCAAACATATTCAAATAAAGCTATTTGAATCAAATGAAAGTCAAATACATTCTACAAAGCTAATTGAATCAAATGAAAGTCAAACACATTCAAACAAAGCTATTTTAATTAAATGAATGTCAAATACATTCTACAAAGCTAGTTGAATCAAATGAAAGTCAAGCACATTCAAACAATGCTATTTGAATCAAATGAAAGTCAAATACGTTCTACAAAGCTAATTGAATCAAATAAAAAACAAACACAGTCAAAGAAAGTTATTTGATTCAAATAAAAGTCAAATACATTCTACAAAGCTAATTGAATCAAATGAAAGTCAAACACATTCAAACAAAGCTAATTAAATAAAATAAAAGTCAAATACATTCTACAAAGCTAATTGAATCATATAAAAGTCAAACACATTCAAACAAAGCTATTTGAATCAAATGAGAATCAAATAAATTCAAACAAAGCTAATTAAATCAAATAAAAGTAAAATACATTCTACAAAGCTAATTGCATCAAATGAAAGTCAAACACATTCAAACAAAGCCTTTTAAATCAAATGAAAGTCAAACACATTCAAAAAAAGCTTTTTAATTTAAATGAAAGTCAAACACATTCAAACAAAGCTATATAAATCAAAGGAAAGTGAAATGCATTCTACAAAGCAAATTGAATTAAATGAAATTCAAACACATTCAAACAAAGCTATTTGAATCAAATGACAGTCAAATACATTCTACAAAGCTAATTTAATCAATTGAAAGTCAAACACATTCAAACAAAGCTATTTGAATCAAATGAAAGTCAAATACATTCTACAAAGCTATCAAATGAAAGTCAAACACATTCAAACAAAGTTATTTAAATTAAATGGAAGTGAAATGCATTCTACAAAGCTAATTGAATCAAATGAAAGTTAAACACATTCAAACAACGCTATTTGAATCAAATGAGAGTCAAATACATTCTACAAAGCTAATTGAATCAAATGAATGTCAAACACATTCAAACAAAGCTATTTGAATCAAATGACCGTCAAATACATTTTACAAAGCTAATTGAATCAAATGAAAGTCAAACACATTCAAACAAAGCTAATTGAATCAAATGAAAGTCAAACACATTCAAACAAAGCTATTTTAATTAAATGAATGTCAAATACATTCTACAAAGCTAATTGAATCAAATGAAAGTCAAACACATTCAAACAAAGCTATTTGAAGAAAATGAAAGTCAAATACATTCTACAAAGCTAATTGAATCAAATTAAAGTCAAACACATTCAAACAAAGCTAATTGAATTAACTGAAAGTCAAATACATTCAACAAAGCGAATTGAATCAAATGAAAGTCAAACTCATTCAAACAAAGCTAATTGAATCAAATGAAAGTCAAAAACATTCAAACAAAATTTTGTATTAAATGAAAGTCAAATACATTCTACAAAGCTAATTGAATCAAATGAAAGTCAAACATATTCAAATAAAGCTATTTGAATCAAATGAAAGTCAAATACATTCTACAAAGCTAATTGAATCAAATGAAAGTCAAACACATTCAAACAAAGCTATTTTAATTAAATGAATGTCAAATACATTCTACAAAGCTAGTTGAATCAAATGAAAGTCAAGCACATTCAAACAATGCTATTTGAATCAAATGAAAGTCAAATACGTTCTACAAAGCTAATTGAATCAAATAAAAAACAAACACAGTCAAAGAAAGTTATTTGATTCAAATAAAAGTCAAATACATTCTACAAAGCTAATTGAATCAAATGAAAGTCAAACACATTCAAACAAAGCTAATTAAATAAAATAAAAGTCAAATACATTCTACAAAGCTAATTGAATCATATAAAAGTCAAACACATTCAAACAAAGCTATTTGAATCAAATGAGAATCAAATAAATTCAAACAAAGCTAATTAAATCAAATAAAAGTAAAATACATTCTACAAAGCTAATTGCATCAAATGAAAGTCAAACACATTCAAACAAAGCCTTTTAAATCAAATGAAAGTCAAACACATTCAAAAAAAGCTTTTTAATTTAAATGAAAGTCAAACACATTCAAACAAAGCTATATAAATCAAAGGAAAGTGAAATGCATTCTACAAAGCAAATTGAATTAAATGAAATTCAAACACATTCAAACAAAGCTATTTGAATCAAATGACAGTCAAATACATTCTACAAAGCTAATTTAATCAATTGAAAGTCAAACACATTCAAACAAAGCTATTTGAATCAAATGAAAGTCAAATACATTCTACAAAGCTATCAAATGAAAGTCAAACACATTCAAACAAAGTTATTTAAATTAAATGGAAGTGAAATGCATTCTACAAAGCTAATTGAATCAAATGAAAGTTAAACACATTCAAACAACGCTATTTGAATCAAATGAGAGTCAAATACATTCTACAAAGCTAATTGAATCAAATGAATGTCAAACACATTCAAACAAAGCTATTTGAATCAAATGACCGTCAAATACATTTTACAAAGCTAATTGAATCAAATGAAAGTCAAACACATTCAAACAAAGCTAATTGAATCAAATGAAAGTCAAACACATTCAAACAAAGCTATTTTAATTAAATGAATGTCAAATACATTCTACAAAGCTAATTGAATCAAATGAAAGTCAAACACATTCAAACAAAGCTATTTGAAGAAAATGAAAGTCAAATACATTCTACAAAGCAAATTTAATCAAATGAAAGTTAAACACAGTCAAACAAAGTTATTTGATTCAAATGAAAGTCAAATACATTCTACAAAGCTAATTGAATCAAATGAAAGTTAAACACATTCAAACAAAGCTATTTGAATCAAATGAGAATCAAATAAATTCAAACAAAGCTAATTAAATCAAATAAAAGTAAAATACATTCTACAAAGCTAATTGCATCAAATGAAAGTCAAACACATTCAAACAAAGCCTTTTAAATCAAATGAAAGTCAAACACATTCAAAAAAAGCTTTTTAATTTAAATGAAAGTCAAACACATTCGAACAAAGCTATATAAATCAAAGGAAAGTGAAATGCATTCTACAAAGCAAATTGAATTAAATGAAATTCAAACACATTCAAACAAAGCTATTTGAATCAAATGACAGTCAAATACATTCTACAAAGCTAATTTAATCAATTGAAAGTCAAACACATTCAAACAAAGCTATTTGAATCAAATGAAAGTCAAATACATTCTACAAAGCTATCAAATGGAAGTCAAACACATTCAAACAAAGTTATTTAAATTAAATGAAAGTGAAATGCATTCTACAAAGCTAATTGAATCAAATGAAAGTTAAACGCATTCAAACAAAGCTATTTGAATCAAATGAGAGTCAAATACATTCTACAAAGCTAATTGAATCAAATGAAAGTCAAACTCATTCAAACAAAGCTAATTGAATCAAATAAAAGTCAAATACGTTCTACAAAGCTAATTGAATCAAATGAAAGTCAAACACATTCAAACAAAGCTAATTGAATCAAATGAAAGTCAAACACATTCAAAAAAGCTATTTTAATTAAATGAATGTCAAATACATTCTACAAAGCAAATTGAATCAAATGAAAGTCAAACACATTCAAACAAAGCTATTTGAAGAAAATGAAAGTCAAATACATTCTAAAAAGCAAATTTAATGAAATGAAAGATAAACACAGTCAAACAAAGTTATTTGATTCAAATGAAAGTCAAATACATTCTACAAAGCTAATTGAATCAAATGAAAGTCAAACACATTCAAACAAAGCTAATTGAAACAAATGGAAGTCAAATACATTCTACAAAGCTAATTGAATCAAATTAAAGTCAAACACATTCAAACAAAGCTAATTGAATTAACTGAAAGTCAAATACATTCAACAAAGCGAATTGAATTAAATGAAAGTCAAACTCATTCAAACAAAGCTAATTGAATCAAATGAAAGTCAAAAACATTCAAACAAAGATTTCGTATTAAATGAAAGTCAAATACATTCTACAAAGCTAATTGAATCAAATGAAAGTCAAACACATTCAAATAAAGCTATTTGAATCAAATGAAAGTCAAATACATTCTACAAAGCTAATTGAATCAAATGAAAGTTAAACACATTCAAACAAAGCTATTTTAATTAAATGAATGTCAAATACATTCTACAAAGCTAATTGAATCAAATGAAAGTCAAACACATTCAAACAAAGCTATTTGAAGAAAATGAAAGTCAAATACATTCTACAAAGCAAATTTAATCAAATGAAAGTCAAACACATTCAAACAAAGCTAATTAAATAAAATAAAAGTCAAATACATTCTACAAAGCTAATTGAATCATATAAAAGTCAAACACATTCAAATAAAGCTATTTGAATCAAATGAGAATCAAATAAATTCAAACAAAGCTAATTAAATCAAATAAAAGTAAAATACATTCTACAAAGCTAATTGCATCAAATGAAAGTCAAACACATTCAAACAAAGCCTTTTAAATCAAATGAAAGTCAAACACATTCAAAAAAAGCTTTTTAATTTAAATGAAAGTCAAACACATTCAAACAAAGCTATATAAATCAAAGGAAAGTGAAATGCATTCTACAAAGCAAATTGAATTAAATGAAATTCAAACACATTCAAACAAAGCTATTTGAATCAAATGACAGTCAAATACATTCTACAAAGCTAATTTAATCAATTGAAAGTCAAACACATTCAAACAAAGCTATTTGAATCAAATGAAAGTCAAATACATTCTACAAAGCTATCAAATGAAAGTCAAACACATTCAAACAAAGTTATTTAAATTAAATGGAAGTGAAATGCATTCTACAAAGCTAATTGAATCAAATGAAAGTTAAACACATTCAAACAACGCTATTTGAATCAAATGAAAGTCAAATACATTCTACTAAGCTAATTGAATCAAATGAATGTCAAACACATTCAAACAAAGCTATTTGAATCAAATGACAGTCAAATACATTTTACAAAGCTAGTTGAATCAAATGAAAGTCAAACACATTCAAACAAAGCTAATTGAATCAAATGAAAGTCAAACATATTCCAACAAAGCTATTTTAATCAAATGAATGTCAAATACGTTCAACAAAGCTAATTGTATCAACTGAAAGTCAAACACATTCAAATAAAGCTAATTGAATCAAATGAAAGTCAAACGCATTCAAACAAAGTTATTTAAATCAAATGTAAGTGAAATGCATTCTACAAAGCTAATTGAATCAATTGAAAGTTAAACACATTCAAACAAAGCTATTTGAATCAAATGAGAGTCAAATACATTCAAACAAAGCTAATTAAATCAAATAAAAGTCAAATACATTCTACAAAGCTAATTGAATCAAATGAAAGTCAAACACATTAAAACAAAGCTAATTGAATCAAATGAAAGTCAAATACATTAAACAAAGCTAATAGAATCAAATGAAAGTCAAACACATTCAAACAAAGCAAATTGAATCAAATGAAAGTCAAACACATTCAAACAAAGCTATTTTAATCAAATGAAATTCGAATACATTCTACAAAGCTAATTGAATCAAATAAAAGTCAAACACATTCAAACAAAGCTATTTGAATGAAATGAGAGTCAAACACGTTCAAACATAACTGATTAAATCAAATAAGAGTCAAATACATTCTACAAAGCTAATTGAATCAAATAAAAGTCAAACACATTCAAACAAAGCCTTTTAAATCAAATAAAAGCCAAACACATTCAAAAAAAGCTTTTTAATTTAATTGAAAGTCAAACACATTCAAACAAAGCTATATAAATCAAATGAAAGTGAAATGCAATCTACAAAGCAAATTGAATCAAATGAAATTCAATCACATTCAAACAAAGCTATTTGAATCAAATGAAAGTCAAATACATTCTACAAAGCTAATTGAATCAAATGAAAGTCAAACAATTTCAAACAATGCTTTTTGAATCAAATAAAAGTCAAATACATTCTACAAAGCTATTTGAATCAAATGAAAGTCAAATACATTTTACAAATCTATTTGAATCAAATGAGAGTCAAATACATTCAAACAAAGCAAATTAAATCAAATAAAAGTCAAATACATTCTACAAAGCTAATTGAATCAAATGAAAGTCAAACACATTTAAACAAAGCTATTGGAATCAAATATAAGTCAAATACATTCTACAAAGCTAATTGAATCAAATGAATGTCAAACACATTCAAACAAAGCTATTTGAATCAAATGAGAGTCAAATACATTCAAACAAAGCTAATTAAATCAAATAAAAGTCAAATACATTCTACAAAGCTAATTGAATCAAATGAAAGTCAAACACATTAAAACAAAGCTAATTGAATCAAATGAAAGTCAAATACATTAAACAAAGCTAATAGAATCAAATGAAAGTCAAACACATTCAAACAAAGCAAATTGAATCAAATGAAAGTCAAACACATTCAAACAAAGCTATTTTAATCAAATGAAATTCGAATACATTCTACAAAGCTAATTGAATCAAATAAAAGTCAAACACATTCAAACAAAGCTATTTGAATGAAATGAGAGTCAAACACGTTCAAACATAACTGATTAAATCAAATAAGAGTCAAATACATTCTACAAAGCTAATTGAATCAAATAAAAGTCAAACACATTCAAACAAAGCCTTTTAAATCAAATAAAAGCCAAACACATTCAAAAAAAGCTTTTTAATTTAATTGAAAGTCAAACACATTCAAACAAAGCTATATAAATCAAATGAAAGTGAAATGCAATCTACAAAGCAAATTGAATCAAATGAAATTCAATCACATTCAAACAAAGCTATTTGAATCAAATGAAAGTCAAATACATTCTACAAAGCTAATTGAATCAAATGAAAGTCAAACAATTTCAAACAATGCTTTTTGAATCAAATAAAAGTCAAATACATTCTACAAAGCTATTTGAATCAAATGAAAGTCAAATACATTTTACAAATCTATTTGAATCAAATGAGAGTCAAATACATTCAAACAAAGCAAATTAAATCAAATAAAAGTCAAATACATTCTACAAAGCTAATTGAATCAAATGAAAGTCAAACACATTTAAACAAAGCTATTGGAATCAAATATAAGTCAAATACATTCTACAAAGCTAATTGAATCAAATGAATGTCAAACACATTCAAACAAAGCTATTTGAATCAAATGAGAGTCAAATACATTCAAACAAAGCTAATTAAATCAAATAAAAGTCAAATACATTCTACAAAGCTAATTGAATCAAATGAAAGTCAAACGCATTCAAACAAAGTTATTTAAATCAAATGAAAGTGAAATGCATTCTACAAAGCTAACTGAATCAATTGAAAGTTAAACACATTCAAACAAAGCTTTTTGAATCAAATGAGAGTCAAATACATTCAAACAAAGCTATTTGAAGAAAATGAAAGTCAAATACATTCCACAAAGCTAATTGAATCAAATGAAAGTCAAACACATTCAAACAAAGCTATTTGAAGAAAATGAAAGTGAAATACATTCTACAAAGCTAATTGAATCAAATGAAAGTCAAACACATTCAAACAAAGCTATTTGAATCAAATGAGAGTCAAATAAATTCAAACAAAGCTAATTAAATCAAATAAAAGTAAAATACATTCTACAAAGCTAATTGCATCAAATGAAAGTTAAACACATTCAAACAAAGCCTTTTAAATCAAATGAAAGTCAAACACATTCAAAAAAAGCTTTTCAATTTAAATGAAAGTCAAACACATTCAAACAAAGCTATATAAATCAAATGAATGTGAAATGCATTCTACAAAGCAAATTGAATTAAATGAAATTATAACACATTCAAACAAAGCTATTTGAATCAAATGACAGTCAAATACATTCTACATAGCTAATTTAATCAATTGAAAGTAAAACTCATTCAAACAAAGCTATTTGAATCAAATGAAAGTCAAATACATTCTACAAAGCTATCAAATGAAAGTGAAACACATTCAAACAAAGTTATTTAAATTAAATGGAAGTGAAATGCATTCTACAAAGCTAATTGAATAAAATGAAAGTTAAACACATTCAAACAACGCTATTTGAATCAAATGAAAGTCAAATACATTCTACTAAGCTAATTGAATCAAATGAAAGTCAAACACATTCAAACATAGCTATTTGAATCAAATGACAGTCAAATACTATTTACAAAGCTAGTTGAATCAAATGAAAGTCAAACACATTCAAACAAAGCTAATTGAATCAAATGAAAGTCAAACACATTCAAACAAAGCTATTTGAAGAAAATGAAAGTCAAATACATTCTACAACTCAAATTGAATCAAATGAAAGTCAAACACAGTCAAACAAAGTTATTTGATTCAAATGAAAGTGAAATACATTCTACAAAGCTAATTGAATTAAATGAAAGTCAAACACATTCAAACATAGCTAATTAAATCAAATAAAAGTCAAATACATTCTACAAAGAAAATTGAATCATATAAAAGTCAAACACATTCAAATAAAGCTATTTGAATCAAAAGAAAGTCAAAGGCATTTAAACAAAGTTATTTAAATCAAATGAAAGTGAAATGCATTCTACAAAGCTAATTGAATCAAATAAAAGTTAAACGCATTCAAACAAAGCTATTTGAATCAAATGAGAGTCAAATACATTCTACAAAGCTAGTTGAATCAAATGAAAGTCAAACTCATTCAAACAAAGCTAATTGAATCAAATAAAAGTCAAATACGTTCTACAAACCTAATTGAATCAAATGAAAGTCAAACACATTCAAACAAAGCTAATTGAATCAAATGAAAGTCAAACACATTCAAACAAAGCTATTTTAATTAAATGAATGTCAAATACATTCTACAAACTAATTGAATCAAATGAAAGTCAAACACATTCAAACAAAGCTATTTGAAGAAAATGAAAGTCAAATACATTCTACAAAGCAAATTTAATCAAATGAAAGTTAAACATAGTCAAACAAAGTTATTTGATTCAAATGAAAGTCAAATACATTCTACAAAGCTAATTGAATCAAATGAAAGTCAAACACATTCAAACAAAGCTAATTAAATCAAATAAAAGTCAAATACATTCTACAAAGCTAATTGAATCAAATTAAAGTCAAACACATTCAAACAAAGCTAATTGAATTAACTGAAAGTCAAAAACATTCAACAAAGCGAATTGAATCAAATGAAAGTCAAACACATTCAAACAAAGCTAATTGAATCAAATGAAAGTCAAACACATTCAAAGAAAGATTTCGTATTAAATGAAAGTCAAATACATTCTACAAAGCTAATTGAATCAAATGAAAGTCAAACACATTCAAATAAAGCTATTTGAATCAAATGAAAGTGAAATACATTCTACAAAGCTAATTGAATCAAATGAAATTCAAACACATTCAAACAAAGCTATTTGAATCAAATGAGAGTCAAATAAATTCAAACAAAGCTAATTAAATCAAATAAAAGTAAAATACATTCTACAAAGCTAATTGCATCAAATGAAAGTCAAACACATTCAAACAAAGCCTTTTAAATCAAATGAAAGTCAAACACATTCAAAAAAAAGCTTTTTAATTTAAATGAAAGTCAAACACATTCAAACAAAGCTATATAAATCAAATGAAAGTGAAATGCATTCTACAAAGAAAATTGAATTAAATGAAATTCAAACTCATTCAAACAAAGCTATTTGAATCAAATGACAGTCAAATACATTCTACAAAGCTAATTTAATCAATTGAAAGTCAAACACATTCAAACAAAGCTATTTGAATCAAATGAAAGTCAAATACATTCTACAAAGCTATCAAATGAAAGTCAAACACATTCAAACAAAGTTATTTAAATTAAATGGAAGTGAAATGCATTCTACAAAGCTAATTGAATCAAATGAAAGTTAAACACATTCAAACAACGCTATTTGAATCAAATAAAAGTCAAATACATTCTACTAAGCTAATTGAATCAAATGAAAGTCAAACATTCAAACAAAGCTATTTGAATCAAATGACAGTCAAATACATTTTACAAAGCTAGTTGAATCAAATGAAAGTCAAACACATTCAAACAAAGCTAATTGAATCAAATGAAAGTCAAACATATTCCAACAAAGCTATTTTAATCAAATGAATGTCAAATACGTTCAACAAAGCTAATTGTATCAAATGAAAGTCAAACACATTCAAATAAAGCTATTTGAATCAAATGAAAGTCAAACGCATTCAAACAAAGTTATTTAAATCAAATGAAAGTGAAATGCATTCTACAAAGCTAATTGAATCAAATGAAAGTTAAACACATTCAAACAAAGAAATTTGAATCAAATGAGAGTCAAATACATTCAAACAAAGCTAATTAATTCAAACAAAAGTCAAATACATTCTACAAAGCTAATTGAATCAAATGAAAGTCAAACACATTAAAACAAAGCTAATTGAATCAAATGAAAGTCAAATACATTAAACAAAGCTAATAGAATCAAATGAATGTCAAACACATTCAAACAAAGCTATTTTAATCAAATGAAAGTCGAATACATTCTACAAAGCTAATTGAATCAAATAAAAGTCAAACACATTCAAACAAAGCTATTTGAATCAAATGAGAGTCAAACACGTTCAAACATAGCTAATTAAATCAAATAAGAGTCAAATACATTCTACAAAGCTAATTGAATCAAATAAAAGTCAAACACATTCAAACAAAGCCTTTTAAATCAAATAAAAGTCAAACACATTCAAAAAAAGCTTTTTAATTTAAATGAAAGTCAAACACATTCAAACAAAGCTATATAAATCAAATGAAAGTGAAATGCAATCTACAAAGCAAATTGAATCAAATGAAATTCAATCACATTCAAACAAAGCTATTTGAATCAAATGAAAGTCAAATACATTCTACAAAGCTAATTGAATCAAATGAAACTCAAACACTTTCAAACAATGCTTTTTGAATCAAATAAAAGTCAAATACATTCTACAAAGCTATTTGAATCAAATGAAAGTCAAATACATTTTACAAATCTATTTGAATAAAATGAGAGTCAAATACATTCAAACAAAGCAAATTAAATCAAATAAAAGTTAAATACATTCTACAAAGCTAATTGAATCAAATGAAAGTCAAACACATTTAAACAAAGCTATTGGAATCAAATAAAAGTCAAATACATTCTACAAAGCTAATTGAATCAAATGAATGTCAAACACATTCAAACAAAGTTATTTGAATCAAGTGAGAGTCAAATACATTCAAACAAAGCTAATTAAATCAAATAAAAGTCAAATACATTCTACAAAGCTAATTGAATCAAATGAAAGTCAAACACATTCAAACAAAGCTAATTGAATCAAATGAAAGTCAAATATATTCAATGAAGCTAATTGAATCAAATTAAAGTCAAACACATTCAAACAAAGCTATTTGAATCAAATGAAAGTCAAACACATACAAACAAAGCTATTTTAATCAAATGAAAGTCAAATACATTCTACAAAGCTAATTGAATCAAATGAAAGTCAAACACATTC
Organism: Chenopodium quinoa; assembly: GCF_001683475.1. Lineage (NCBI taxonomy): Eukaryota > Viridiplantae > Streptophyta > Magnoliopsida > Caryophyllales > Amaranthaceae > Chenopodium > Chenopodium quinoa. Next base: position 18,077 of record NW_018742303.1, on the reverse strand, counting down.
AAACAAAGCTATTTGAATAAAATGAAAGTCAAATACATTCTACAAGGCTTATTGAAACAAATGAATGTCAAACACATTCAAACAAAGTTATTTGAATCAAATGAAGTCTATTACATTCTACAAAGCTAATTGAATCAAACGAAAGTCAAACACATTCAAACAAAGCTATTTGAATCAAATGAGAGTCAAATAAATTCAAACAAAGCTAATTGAATCATATAAAAGTCGAACACATTCAAACAAAGCTAATTAAATTAAATGGAAGTCAAATACATTCTACAAAACTAATTGAATTGAATGAAAGTCAAATACATTCAAAATAAGCTAATTGAATCAAATGAAAGTCAAATACATTCAAACAAAGCTTTCGAATCAAATGAAAGTCAAATACATTCTACAAAGCTAATTGAATCAAATGAAAGTCAAACACATTCAAACAAAGCTATTTGAATCAAATGAAAGTCAAATACGTTCTACAAAGCTAATTGTATCAAATGAAAGTCAAACACATTCAAACAAAGTTATTTAAATCAAATGGAAGTGAAATGCATTCTACAAAGCTAATTGAATCAAATGAAAGTTAAACACATTCAAACAATGCTATTTGAATCAAAAGAAAGTCAAATACATTCTACTAAGCTAATTGAATCAAATGAAAGTCAAACACATTCAAACAAAGCTATTTGAATCAAATGACAGTCAAATACATTTTACAAAGCTAGTTGAATCAAATGAAAGTCAAACACATTCAAACAAAGCTAATTGAATCAAATGAAAGTCAAACATATTCCAACAAAGCTATTTTAATCAAATGAATGTCAAATACGTTCAACAAAGCTAATTGTATCAAATGAAAGTGAAACACATTCAAATAAAGCTATTTGAATCAAATGAAAGTCAAACGCATTCAAACAAAGTTATTTAAATCAAATGAAAATTAAATGCATTCTACAAAGCTAATTGAATCAAATGAAAGTTAAACACATTCAAACAAAGCTATTTGAATCAAATGACAGTCAATTACATTCAAACAAAGCTAATTGAATCAAATGAAAGTCAAACACATTCAAACAAAGCTAATTGAATCAAATGAGAGTCAAATGCATTCACACAAAGCTAATTAAATCAAATTAAAGTAAAATACATTCTACAAAGCTAATTGAATCAAATTAAAAGCCAAACACATTTAAACAAAGCCTTTTAAATCAAATGAAAATCAAACGCATTCAAACAAAGCTAATTAAATCAAATAAAAGTAAAATACATTCTACAAAGCTAATTGAATCAAATTAAAAGCCAAACACATTTAAACAAAGCCTTTTTAATCAAATGAAAATCAAACACATTCAAAAAAAGCTTTTTAATTTAAATTAAAATCAAACAAATTCAAACAAAGCTATATAAATCAAATGAAAGTGAAATGCATTCTACAAAGAAAATTAAATCAAATGAAAGTCAAACACATTCAAACAAAGCTATTTGAATCAAATGAAAGTAAAATACATTCTACAAAGCTAATTGGATCAAATGAAAGTCAAACACATTTAAATAAAGCTATTTAAATCAAATGGAAGTCAAATACATTCTACAAAGCTGATTGAATTAAATGAAAGTCAATCACATTCCTACAAAGCTATTTGAATCAAATGAAAGTAAAATACATTCTACAAAGCTAATTGTATCAAATGAAAGTCAAACACATTCAAACAAAGCTATTTAAATCAAATGGAAGTCAAATACATTCTACAAAGCTGATTGAATTAAATGAAAGTCAATCACATTCCTACAAAGCTATTTGAATCAAATGAAAGTCAAATACGTTCTACAAAGCTAATTGTATCAAATGAAAGTCAAACACATTCAAACAAAGTTATTTAAATCAAATGGAAGTGAAATACATTCTAAAAAGCTAATTGAATCAAATGAAAGTTAAACACATTCAAACAACGCTATTTGAATCAAAAGAAGGTCAAATACATTCTCCTAAGCTAATTGAATCAAATGAAAGTCAAACACATTCAAACAAAGCTATTTGAATCAAATGACAGTCAAATACATTTTACAAAGCTAGTTGAATCAAATGAAAGTCAAACACATTCAAACAAAGCTAATTGAATCAAATGAAAGTCAAACATATTCCAACAAAGCTATTTTAATCAAATGAATGTCAAATACGTTCAACTAAGCTAATTGTATCAAATGAAAGTCAAACACATTCAAATAAAGCTATTTGAATCAAATGAAAGTCAAACACATTCAAACAAAGTTATTTAAATCAAATGAAAGTGAAATGCATTCACACAAAGCTAATTAAATCAAATAAAAGTAAAATACATTCTACAAAGCTAATTGAATCAAATTAAAAGTCAAACACATTTAAACAAAGCCTTTTAAATCAAATGAAACTCAAACACATTCAAAAAAAGCTTTTTAATTTAATTTAAAATCAAACACATTCAAACAAAGCTATATAAATAAAATGAAAGTGAAATGCATTCTACAAAGAAAATTAAATCAAATGAAAGTCAAACATATTCAAACAAAGCTATTTGAATCAAATGAAAGTAAAATACATTCTACAAAGCTAATTGGATCAAATGAAAGTCAAACACATTCAAACAAAGCTATTTAAATCAAATGGAAGTCAAATACATTCTACAAAGCTGATTGAATTAAATGAAAGTCAATCACATTCCTACAAAGCTATTTGAATTAAATGAAAGTCAAATACGTTCTACAAAGCTAATTGTATCAAATGAAAGTCAAACACATTCAAACAACGCTTTTTGAATCAAATGAAAGTCAAATACATTCTACTAAGCTAATTGAATCAAATGAAAGTCAAACACATTCAAACAAAGCTATTTGAATCAAAAGACAGTCAAATACATTTTAAAAAGCTAGTTGAATCAAATGAAAGTCAAACACATTGAAACAAAGCTAATTGAATCAAATGAAAGTCAAACATATTCCAACAAAGCTATTTTAATCAAAGGAATGTCAAATACGTTCAACAAAGCTAATTGTATCAAATGAAAGTCAAACACATTCTAATAAAGCTATTTGAATCAAATGAAAGTCAAACGCATTCAAACAAAGTTATTTAAATCAAATGAAAGTGAAATGCATTCTACAAAGCTAATTGAATCAAATGAAAGTTAAACACATTCAAACAAAGCTATTTGAATCAAATGAGAGTCAAATACATTCAAACAAAGCTAATTAAATCAAATAAAAGTCAAATACATTCTACAAAGCTAATTGAATCAAATGAAAGTCAAACACATTAAAACAAAGCTAATTGAATCAAATGAAAGTCAAATACATTAAACAAAGCTAATAGAATCAAATGAAAGTCAAACACATTCAAACAAAGCAAATTAAATCAAATGAAAGTCAAACACATTCTAACAAAGCTATTTTAATCAAATGAAATTCGAATACATTCTACAAAGCTAATTGAATCAAATAAAAGTCAAACACATTCAAACAAAGCTATTTGAATCAAATGAGAGTCAAACACGTTCAAACATAGCTAATTAAATCAAATAAGAGTCAAATACATTCTACAAAGCTAATTGAATCAAATAAAAGTCAAACACATTCAAACGTTGACTTGTCTTGCTTTTGAATCACATCCCGATGAGTTGACTTGGGCTATAAAAAAAATCGTGTGTTGTTTTTGTGGGAGTTGTGGGTGATTCTCTTTGGAAACCCTCACGAGAGATGGACTCGTCCTACTAGGCGACTTGTAGGTTTAAACGGCTTCTCACTTTTGCTAAAAGTGATCGTTCGGTTTATTGTGTATGCCTACCCTTTCTTGGTTTAACTTTTGCTTCAACCTTATATAACAAGTTAGTTCCCTCTATTTGTTTTGTCATGACTAGTTTGCTCGAGGACGACCAAAAGCTTAGCTTGGGGGGATTTGATAACTTGCTATTTTATGCGGTTTTAGGGCGTATTTGAACCTAGTTTACCCGAACAAATTTGTGTTTTGGTTCACTTTTACCCTATTATTATGCAATTTTTGTGTATCCTATGCTTCACGGGTTGTTAGTGTTTTTGTTGAGATTTTAGGTCCAAAGACGACCAAATGAAGCCCATGGTTACCAAACGAGGTTAGAAGCAAGGAAATGATGGAAAGAATCCAAGTACAAGAGCATCGTAGAAGAAAACATGAAGAAAAGGGCCCAGAAGACCCTGCACGGCCGTGCAAGATGTTGCACGTCCGTGCAGGAGTGCAGACCTGAAGCCATCTTTCTGCCAAGGCCTGCACGGACGTGCCAAATATTGCACGTCCGTGCAGATGATGCAGCACGGACGTGCTTCCGTGATTATGAGGCAGCACGGCCGTGCAAGATGTTGCACGTCCGTGCAGGAGTGCAGACCTGAAGCCATCTTTCTGCCAAGGCCTGCACGGACGTGCCAAATATTGCACGTCCGTGCAGATGATGCAGCACGGACGTGCCAAAGGTGCACGCCCGTGCTGCAGCAGGTCGTCTTAAAACTGAGTTTCTGCCTTGGTCTGCACGGACGTGCCAACTTCAGCACGTCCGTGCAGACCTACAGTTTACCCGTTTCTTGTTTTCACCGTCCTCTTATTTTAGGGGGTAATATAAATAGCCCCTTTGGACCATTTTAGAGGGGTTCCCAATTTTTCCAGATTTTCATACTTCTCTTAGTTTTGAAACACAAAAATCCTCAAATTAGCATAGATTTTAGTTCTTGTTTTGAAGTTTTTTTCAATCCAATCATTGTAGAAGACAAGTTCCACCATTGTTAGTCAATTATTGAAGCTTCTAGTAATTTTTTCTTACTCTTTCTTTCTCTCTTCTATCTTTAATTCTTGCTTTTTATTAATTGTTTGGTTGTTCTTTGCATGTTTAATTGTTAGATTCTACTTAATTCTTAGTTTTAATTTGTTCATCAATTCCTTGAAATCTTTAATTGCTTTAACCTCCATGGATTGTGAGTAGTCTAATTTCTAGGGTTTGGGTGAACCCTCAATGTAATCACCAACACTTGTTGCATGAACTAATTTGTTAATTGTGGGGTGTTAATTAGTTGAGTTTAAGAGGTTTCATTGTTAATTCTTGTAATTGGCCATTGCTTGAATTATTTATCTAGCTTCCTCAATGAAGGATCGAGAGATGAACTTGAGGAAGCTCCCTTATGCTTGATTGACTTGATTTGCCATGAGAATAGGAATTTCTAGTCAAGGGAATTTGCATGTTATCGTGAGGATGTTTTAACACTTGTTTCTTGCCCATAATCACGAGAGTAGGTTATGGTTTTGATGTCAAGTAATCCCTCTAGCTTGAGAGAGTAGTTGGGTGCATTTGATAACTTCCCCTAATTTATCCCCTAAATCACCATTTCTATGCATGCTACTTGTGGTCCGTGATGAAGTTTAGTGGTGAACCCATGCCCTAGGCCTTCTTAATATTGTTAATCACCTCTTAGAATTAGTTGATTTGAATTAGAATAGTGTGACGTAATACCAACTTAAAACCCCCGACTTAATCTAGCTTGTTTAAACAATAACATTTGGTGGTTGATTCAACGCCACTCATGGGTTCGACCCTTTCTTGCCCTTGCTACTAGTTGAGTAGGATCGAGTTAGGTCTTATTTCTTGATAGGTTGGCGACGTCCTATCAAGTTTTGGCGCCGTTGCCGGGGAGGCAAAGTCACATTGAATAAGTTATTGTTGAATGAGTCTAGATTTGTGTATATGTATATAATCTTCTTATTTTGTTTTTGTTTAAGCGTGTTTACTTTGTGATAGTCATTGCTAACGTTTTCCTTAGCTTTGTTTGACTGTGCATGACACGGAGTAGTAAGCAATCACCGCTTATCCCCGTAGATCCGGAGTTAAATAGAACTTTGAGGAACGTAAGAAGGCTCCTACAAGGCACGCCGGAATTTTCTCTAGCTTATACGGATTCCGAGTCGGAGGATAATCTTGACAACGAGCAAGAGATGGCCAACCCACCGCCTCCTCCACTTCTACAAGACTATGACTACCCCGATGCATTCCAACTTCGGAGTGGCATACTTCTTCCCACCACCAATGCAAACAACTATGAGTTCTCTCCTCAACTCATAAGGATGATCCAAAGTGAACAGTTCGGGGGGAGTGCAAATGAGTGCCCTCTAGCTCATTTAGACAACTTCCTTGAGTTGTGCACTACCATCAAGCAAAACAACCTCACGGAGGAATTCATTTGGATGCATATGTTTCGGTTCTCTCTTAGGGACAAGGCTAAGTGTTGGTTGAGGTCCGTGAAAGAAGGATCCTTAACAACATGGGAAGAGGTTACCAAAGCATTTCTTGGGAAGTTTTGTCCGCCCGAAAAGACCGCGGAATTGAGAAGGAAGATTACAAGCTTCACTCAAGAGGATGATGAAACCTTAGGTGAAGCATGGGAAAGATTCAAGGATCTAAAGAGGAAGTGTCCACACCATGGGTTGCCTTTATGGATGATTATTCAAAGCTTCTACGACGGTCTCACTCCTACCTCAAGGGCCAATCTTGACAACGGAGCCGGTGGTAGTCTTAAAAAGCTACCGGTGCAAGAAGCCGAGAATATGATTGAAGAAGTTGCAAGGCATTACGCCTATAGATATGATAGAAGAGAAAGTCAACCGAAGAAGAAAGGTATGCATGAGTTGAGTGCAATAGATCTCATTGCCTCAAAGTTTGATATGCTAGCTCACAAGCTAGACCAAGCAACCTCCTCAAGCGGTACCTCCTCTTCACAACCACAACCACAAGTCATGTCTTGTGAGACTTGTGGGGGTAATGATCACATGGCTTCATATTGCAATGCTACTAATGAGCAAGTTGCGGCCATGAACCAAAGAAATGAGCAACCTTTCAATCAAGGTTGGAGGCAACAAAACCAAGGGTGGAGACAACCCAATCAAAACCAACAATCCAACTACAACAACCCTCCTCAAAACATCTACAACCAAAATCAACAAAATCACCAAGCCCCATACCGCCATCCAAACCAACAAAGACAGCAATTCAACCAACAACCTCCTCCACCCCAAAAGACTTCCCTTGAGGCCGCTCTTGAGTCTTTCATAAATCAACAAGGGAAGAGCAATGCAGAAATGAGCTCCAACATCCAACAACTTCAAGCGCACAACAAAATAATTGAGAATCAACTAGCTCAAATTGCACAACAAGTTGGGAGTTCTACCTCCAATGCTAGTGGTCAATTTCCAAGCTCAATGGTTGTGAACCCAAAGGAGCATGTCAAGGATATCACATTGAGGTCCGGGAGAGGGTATGAAGGTCCGGTAATGAGTGAAGATGTGCCACAAAAGAGAGATGAGGGTGTGGAGGTGAGAAGTGAGAATGATGTTGAAAATGAGGTGGTAGAAGTTGAGAGAAAAGAAAAAGAAAAGAGTGTTGAGGGAGACACAAAGAAAGGAGAGGGAGTTGAAGTTGAAGTGGAGAAACCCCCAATGAGAGTCTACAAGCCACCTATTCCTTTCCCTCATAGGTTGGTAGAGAAAAAATTGAATGAGAAGTTTTCAAAGTTCCTTGAGGTCATGAGAGGGCTCCAAGTGAACATTCCCTTTCTTCATGCTATGTCACAAATGCCTACATATGCGAAATTTTTAAAAGATCTCTTGTCCAACAAAAGTAGGCTTGAAGAGAGTGCAACCATCTCCCTTCCAATGGAGGTGAGCGCAATCATTCAAAACAAGCTTCCCCGAAAGCTTGGTGACCCGGGTAGCTATGCAATTCCGGTGAAGATTGGAGATATGGAAGCCATGGATGCTCTTTGTGATCTTGGGGCAAGTGTAAGCTTGATGCCCTTCTCAGTTGCAAAAAATTTAAAAGTTGGTGAGATGAAGCCAACAAGAATCTCAATACAATTAGCCGATCGTTCGGTTAGGTTACCAATGGGAATACTTGAAGATGTACCAGTACAAGTGGGAAGAGTTTTTGTACCTTGTGACTTTGTGGTGATGGAAATGGAGGAGGACAACAAGGTTCCTCTCATTTTGGGAAGGCCGTTCTTGAACACGGCGGGAGTGGTAATTGATATGAAACAAGGCAAGCTAACATTGAATGTGGGAGATGAGAAAATTTCTTTCTCATTCTCGCAAGCCATGAGGAAGCCTATGTATGAGGATATCAATAGAATCGATACTCTTGACCGAGAAGTGGAGGAATTGAAGATGATGAACAATAGCAAAGATACTCTACAAGCGATCCTCACGGAAAGTTTGTACAATGATGATGATGAAGCTAAGGGGTACAAGTTGTTGCTAGACCAACCCCTACATGGCAAGGCAAGGGAGTTTGAAGCACTTAAGGTGGAGGTAAAAGAGGAGAGGTCTACGCCTCCTCCTAAGGTTGAACTTAAACCCTTTCCCCCTTCACTTAAATACGTTTTTCTTGATGATAATGAGACTTATCCCGTTATTGTCAATACCAACCTTGATGACACTTCCCTTGAGAAACTCCTAGTTGTGTTGAGGGAGTATAGGAGTGTCATTGGGTATGCCATTGATGACATTAAGGGGATAAGTCCCACGATATGCATGCACAAGATTTTGCTTGATAATGATCATGACTCCTCAATTGAGCACCAAAGAAGGCTCAACCCCAACATGAAAGAAGTTGTTAAAAAAGAGGTTTTGAAACTTCTTGAAGCGGGCATAATCTACCCTATCTCCGATAGCAAGTGGGTTAGCCCGGTTCAAGTTGTTCCAAAAAAAGGGGGCATGACCATTATCAAGAACGATAAGGGTGAGACCATTTCTACAAGGTCGGTCACCGGGTGGAGAATGTGCATAGACTATCGAAAATTGAACAAATCCACTCGGAAGGACCACTTCCCTCTCCCCTTTACCGATCAAATCTTGGAAAGGTTGGCATCACATAGTCACTATTGCTTCTTGGATGGGTATTCGGGATTCCTCCAAATCCCTATCCTACCCGAGGATCAAGAGAAGACTACATTCACATGCCCTTTTGGCACCTTTGCTTATCGAAGGATGCCATTTGGATTATGTAATGCACCTTCTACATTTCAAAGGTGTATGATGTCTATCTTTTCCGACATGCTTGAATCATCAATCGAGGTATTTATGGATGACTTTTCTGTTTGCGGTTCATCTTTTGACACTTGCCTAAGTAATTTGATTAAAGTGTTAAAAAGATGTCAAGAGGTGAACCTTGTGCTTAATTGGGAAAAATGTCATTTCATGGTTGAAGAGGGTATTGTGTTGGACATGTTGTTTCTAGTAGGGGCATTGAGCTTGATCGTGCCAAAATTGAGGTTATTGAGCGCCTCCCTCCCCCCACTAATGTGAAGGGTATAAGGAGTTTTCTTGGACACGCGGGTTTTTACCGCCGGTTCATTAAAGATTTTTCCAAAATCGCTAAGCCGCTCACTCAATTGTTGGTAAAGGATGCCCCTTTTGTGTTTTCTAATGATTGTTTGCTAGCCTTTGATAGGTTGAAGGAAGCTTTGATCACGGCTCCCATAATTCAACCACCGAATTGGGAGCTCCCTTTTGAACTCATGTGTGATGCTTCGGACTATGCCGTTGGATCTGTGCTTGGGCAAAGGAAGGATAAAAAGCTCCATGCCATCTATTACACTAGCAAAACTCTTGATGAAGCACAAAGAAACTACACAACGACTGAAAAAGAGCTCCTAGCCATCGTCCATGCTATCGAAAAGTTTAGGTCTTACTTGGTGGGCTCCAAAGTTATAGTCTTCACCGACCATGCGGCTTTGAAGTACTTGCTGTCCAAGAAGGACGCTAAACCAAGGTTGATTAGGTGGGTCTTGCTCTTACAAGACTACGATATACAAATTCGGGACAAGAAGGGTGCCGAGAATGTAGTAGCCGATCATCTCTCACGGCTACCGATCGTAGAAGGTGAAATTGAAGCTTTGCCAATTGATGATTCATTCCCGGATGATCAATTATTCGCAATCATTCAAGCCCCGGCCCCATGGTTTGCGGATATTGTAAATTACTTGGCTTGCTCCATCCTTCCTCCCGACCTCACCTATCAACAAAAGCGGAAGTTCCTCCATGATGTCCGCCAATACTTTTGGGATGACCCCTTGCTCTTCAAACAAGGTGTTGATGGTCTTTTTAGAAGGTGTGTCCCCGACGATGAAATTCATGAAGTTATCACAATGTGTCACTCCTCACCTTGTGGAGGACATATGAGTGCTAACAAGCCATTGGCGAGAATATTGCAATGCGGTTTCTATTGGCCCTCTATGTTCAAGGACGTATGGGGAGTTGTTAAAGCTTGTGACCGGTGTCAAAGGACCGGTAATTTGTCAAGAAAGAACGAAATGCCTTTGAATAACATTTTAGAGCTGGAAATTTTCGATGTGTGGGGAATAGATTTTATGGGACCTTTCCCATCCTCTTTTGGGAACAAATACATTTTGGTGGCCGTCGACTATGTATCAAAGTGGGTTGAAGCGGTTGCATCTCCTACAAATGATGCTAAGGTAGTAGTCAAGTTGTTCAAGAAAGTCATTTTCCCTAGGTTTGGTGTGCCACGTGCCGTAATAAGTGATGGAGGATCGCACTTTGCAAAGCGATCTTTCAAGGCTCTCCTTGAAAAATACGGAGTGAGGCACAAGGTGTCATTGGCTTACCACCCTCAAACAAGTGGTCAAGCTGAAATTTCAAATAGGGAGATTAAGTTGATACTAGAGAAGACGGTGAATAGTTCAAGGAAGGATTGGTCATCAAGGTTGGATGATGCTCTATGGGCCTACCGCACCGCCTTCAAGACTCCTATTGGCACCACCCCTTACAAGCTCGTTTATGGGAAGTCATGCCATCTACCGGTGGAACTAGAACATCGTGCGCACTAGGCTATCAAAACCTTGAATTTTGATATCCAATCCGCCGGAGAAAAGAGGATGCTTGACCTCCATGCCTTGGAAGAGTTGAGGTTAGATGCATATGAGAGTGCAAAGATCTACAAGGAGAAGACCAAAGCATGGCACGACAAGCACATCAACAAGAGAGAGTTCAAGGAGGGTGACAAGGTCTTGCTATTTAACTCCCGGTTGAAGTTGTTTCCGGGAAAGCTAAAATCAAGATGGAGTGGCCCTTTCACCATTACAAAGATATTCCCATATGGCGCCATTGAGATTTCCAACGACAAAGGTGAACCATTCAAAGTTAATGGCCAAAGGTTGAAAGCATACTTCGATGGTTTCGTGCAAGAAGAAACAAAGGTAGTTCATTTAGATGAATTTGATATCCCTCGTGATTGAAAACGTAATATGGTCAAGCTAGTGACAATAAAGAAGCGCTTCCGGGAGGCAACCCGAGTATTTTAGTAATTTTACTCAAAAAAAAAAAAAAAAAAAAAAAGGAGAGTAAACGTGCCGAAAGCAGCAAGTATTCTGCCAAGTTAAGCACGTCCGTGCCGATAATGGCACGTCCGTGCTTTTACAGGCAGAAAGTTGAGAAGTATTCTGCCAAGTTAAGCACGTCTGTGCCAAAAGCAGCACGTCCGTGCCAAAAGCAGCACGTCCGTGCCGATAATGGCACGCCCGTGCTTTTACAGGCAGAAAGTTAAGCACGTCCTGACTTGAGCTGCACGTCCGTGCCAATGCTGCACGTCCGTGCATACCAAGTATTAAAGGCCGAAACTGCTCGAAAAAAAGAAAAAAATCCACAATTTTTTGTTCTTCCTCTCAAACCCACGGTTCTCCTCCTTCTCTCTAACCCCTCTTACTCCTCCTCTCAACCCTCAAACACTCAAATTCTCACCCAAAATTCAACATTTCCCACCATAATCAACACTCCTTTTCAACAAAAACGCAAAATACTACTCCTTTCTCCAATCTTCAACCCAAAAATCACCCATTAACCGAAACCCTAAGAAGAAAAAAATCAATTTGGGGGTTTTCTTTTGGATTGAAATTTTAACAATTGGTTGAAGGAAAAGGTTCAAGCAAGGGAAAGGAAGGCTAGGAAGGTTCATTGGCGGGTTTTACACCCACGTTAAGCTCGGTATAATCGTTCCTTCCACTTACTATTTCCATACTTGAAACTTGTTGTTTTGTGCTTATTTTTGCTTGCAATCTTGGTTGAATTGATAGTTGTTGAGTATTTGTGCTTTTATGTAAAGCATTATGGGTTTAATTGAATATTGTGAGGATTAATTGTTTAGGTTTTATGAGTTTTTGTGATTGTGTGGATTATTCTTTGTGGTGTCCTTTGGTGTGGCTAAGTCTTGGGTTTTTGACCTTAAAATTGCTTGGTGAATTGGTTTAGTGTCTTGATCTCTTTGTGTGGCGGGTTTAGTCATTCTAAAAAAAAAAAAATAAAAACAACCATGCCAAGAAGAAACCAATCCCGAAACACCTCTTCCCTTAGATTTAGGAACCCATCGCCTCCTCCTCCCGTTGATCCACCGCAAGTGGACACAATGGGAATAGTTTTCGCTGACCAGGCCTTTTCGGCCAATTTCCTTAAAATCAGTAGGAGGCGGGTCAAGCCCACCAAATTCTATGATAGTGAGGTGGCGGACGCCTTAGGGGTAGGAGCTGACATCACAATGTTATTCGAGGGAGCCGACCTAGGTTCTTGGCTAGAGTTACATGCCTTAACCTATAGGAGACTGACCCTAGAATTCCTCTCCTCCCTTTGTGTGCACCGTGACACCACAAGATCCCCCCGTTACATGACCTTCCAGCTCATGAATGCCCAACATAGAATGTCCGTAGCGAGAGTTAACCAAGCTTTCGGGTGGCCTGTTTCTGGAACTATGGGGCCTAAGGATAGGCAACCCCGTAACTATATGGCGGGTGAATTTTGGAGAAGAATCACAGGGCTGTTTGGGTATAACCCTAGAACTGATAAGGCCACAGCCATTATTCACCCTGCCTTTAGGATCGCCCAGCGTACCATAGCGAACACAGTTTTTGCTAGGGGAGACAGTTCAGGGGTCGTGTCTACTCGAGAGCTTTACTTTCTATGGCATCTGAGTGAGGGTAGTACGAGTTTAAATGTGGGGTCTTGGTTTATGGACCACCTAGAAGATGTTGCCACAGGATCAGGCAACATCACCATAGGTGGTATGATTACTATAATTGCTGCTGCTCTTAACCTTGATTTTGCAGAAGAGCAGGTTGTTCCAGGTCCAACACAGTTGGATATGCAGTCGCTGAGAGCCATGAAATGGCTCACGGATGTAGAGGGGAACCACCCCTATTTGTGGTTGGTGAGTAGGCGCCCCTATGCCTACTTACCCGACCCCGAGGCCACCGCCATCTACAACCAGGCGAACTGGATCTTTGAGAGGGACTTCCCTTGGGCTCCCGGTCAAGAGGGAGAGGAACAAGGGCAAGAGCAGCAAGAGCAACAACAACATCACCAACAACAACAATTTCAGCAACAACCAGAATTTCACCAGCAGTACGAGTTCCAACAAGGGTACCAAGAGGGGTACCAAGGTCAGGGCATGGGTGAAGGCAACCCATTCCTCACCTTCGAGCAGCAGATGGCTAATATGAATGCGAACTTCGCCCGCATGAATTCCGAGTTTGAGACCATGAGGAAGTCAAATGAAGACTTGAGGACTTCTTTTGACGGAATGAGGTCAAGCTTTGAAGGTCTTCGATCGGAATTGGGCGACTTCGCAATGTATATCACCATCTCTACCCCGGGGGTTCGAGCTCCCAAGGGGGCCCGAACCAATGAGTTAGTATCTCCTTCCCCTTCTCTTTGTGCTTATATTGTTTCAACATTGGGGACAATGTTTATGATAGCTTGGGGGGAATGGAGTATTTTCTCATTTACCATTGGTTCATGCTGTGTTCTCTTACGTATATGTTGATTTGCATGCCCCTATTCCCATTTCCCTAACATCCAAACCCTTTAAATCCAAATTGCTTCCTTTGAAATCCAAATCCCTTGCATTGTGAATACTTCTCCTATCCCTTATTTAGATGTATAGTTATTTTATGCAAAAAAAAAAAAAAAAAAAAGAGAGAGAAAAAAGAGAAAAAAAAATGATGAAAAAGTGCCCAAGGATGAAACTCATATGACGATTATATGTTTCGCTTGCTTAACTCTTGAGTGATGAGTAAAAGTTTTTTTTAGAAGAGTGTGTGCACGAGTTGGGGGTCATTTAGAGGTCTATTAATCTTGATTGCATTGGAGTATATGAAATGAAAGCCAATGAATGCTCAATGGCACGCCTAGTATAAGATATTGTCTAATTTGCTCAAGTAGGATATGTTTGAATAAATTTGTGGTCCCTTGTGCCCTTGATGTGTCCCCTTTCCTCCCCGAAATGAAACTCTATTAGGGAATTGGTTCTACTTGTATCATGTGTAATAAGTGGCGTAATAAGCCACACGTTCTCAATAAAGAAAGAGCCGCTCACAGTTAAAAGAGGCGAGGGCATTGAAAATTGAAAAAAAAAGAAGAGCATAAAAAAGGGGAGAACAAAAACTACCCCAAAACTTCTAAAAAAAAAAAAAATAAAAATTCTCTTCTTTAGAGGTCAACTCGTGGATGCCTCCCACACCTTGTTTGCATTGTTGTTTCTTATGAAATTCCCGAGTTAGAGTGTAGTTAAGGGGCCTTGGGTGTGCATTTTGGGAGGTGGACTAGCATTTTGAGATTTTATAACCGAAAGAGGGCTTGTTACAACTTTGGAATATCTAGGTGTGCTCTAATGAAATAGTAAAAGGCCAAAGGAAGTATCCTAGTGCAACCTTGTTTAGTTCTCCTCTCTACCCCCAACTCATGTGTACATTTGTATGATTGGTAATTCTTGAAAGTTGTTCACTTGTCTTGCTTTTGAATCACATCCCGATGAGTTGACTTGGGCTATAAAAAAAAATCGTGTGTTGTTTTTGTGGGAGTTGTGGGTGATTCTCTTTGGAAACCCTCACGAGAGATGGACTCGTCCTACTAGGCGACTTGTAGGTTTAAACGGCTTCTCACTTTTGCTAAAAGTGATCGTTCGGTTTATTGTGTATGCCTACCCTTTCTTGGTTTAACTTTTGCTTCAACCTTCTATAACAAGTTAGTTCCCTCTATTTGTTTTGTCATGAATAGTTTGCTCAAGGACGAGCAAAAGCTTAGCTTGGGGGGATTTGATAACTTGCTATTTTATACGGTTTTAGGGCGTATTTGAACCTAGTTTACCCGAACAAATTTGTGTTTTGGTTCACTTTTACCCTATTATTATGCAATTTTTGTGTATCCTATGCTTCACGGGTTGTTAGTGTTTTTGTTGAGATTTTAGGTCCAAAGACGACCAAATGAAGCCCATGGTTACCAAACCGAGGTTAGAAGCAAGGAAATGATGGAAAGAATCCAAGTACAAGAGCATCGTAGAAGAAAACATGAAGAAAAGGGCCCAGAAGACCCTGCACGGCCGTGCAAGATGTTGCACGTCCGTGCAGGAGTGCAGACCTGAAGCCATCTTTCTGCCAAGGCCTGCACGGACGTGCCAAATATTGCACGTCCGTGCAGATGATGCAGCACGGACGTGCTTCCGTGATTATGAGGCAGCACGGCCGTGCAAGATGTTGCACGTCCGTGCAGGAGTGCAGACCTGAAGCCATCTTTCTGCCAAGGCCGGCACGGACGTGCCAAATATTGCACGTCCGTGCAGATGATGCAGCACGGACGTGCAAAAGGTGCACGCCCGTGCTGCAGCAGGTCGTCTTAAAACTGAGTTTCTGCCTTGGTCTGCACGGACGTGCCAACTTCAGCACGTCTGTGCAGACCTACAGTTTACCCGTTTCTTGTTTTCACCGTCCTCTTATTTTAGGGGGTAATATAAATAGCCCATTTGGACCATTTTAGAGGGGTTCCCAATTTTTCCAGATTTTCATACTCCTCTTAGTTTTGAAACACAAAAATCCTCAAATTAGCATAGATTTTAGTTCTTGTTTTGAAGTTTTTTTCAATCAAATCATTGTAGAAGACAAGTTCCACCATTGTTAGTCAATTATTGAAGCTTCTAGTAATTTTTTCTTACTCTTTCTTTCTCTCTTCTATCTTTAATTCTTGCTTTTTATTAATTGTTTGGTTGTTCTTTGCATGTTTAATTGTTAGATTCTACTTAATTCTTAGTTTTAATTTGTTCATGAATTCCTTGAAATCTTTAATTGCTTTAACCTCCATGGATTGTGAGTAGTCTAATTTCTAGGGTTTGGGTGAACCCTCAATGTAATCACCAACACTTGTTGCATGAACTAATTTGTTAATTGTGGGGTGTTAATTAGTTGAGTTTAAGAGGTTTCATTGTTAATTCTTGTAATTGGCCATTGCTTGAATTATTTATCTAGCTTCCTCAACGAAGGATCGAGAGATGAACTTGAGGAAGCTCCCTTATGCTTGATTGACTTGATTTGCCATGAGAATAGGAATTTCTAGTCAAGGGAATTTGCATGTTATCGTGAGGATGTTTTAACACTTGTTTCTTGCCCATAATCACGAGAGTAGGTTATGGTTTTGATGTCAAGTAATCCCTCTTGCTTGAGAGAGTAGTTGGGTGCATTTGATAACTTCCCCTAATTTATCCCCTAAATCACCATTTCTATGCATGCTACTTGTGGTCCGTGATGAAGTTTAGTGGTGAACCCATGCCCTAGGCCTTCTTAATATTGTTAATCACCTCTTAGAATTAGTTGATTTGAATTAGAATAGTGTGACGTAATACCAACTTAAAACCCCCGACTTAATCTAGCTTGTTTAAACAATAACATTTGGTGGTTGATTCAACGCCTCTCATGGGTTCGACCCTTTCTTGCCCTTGCTACTAGTTGAGTAGGATCGAGTTAGGTCTTATTTCTTGATAGGTTGGCGACGTCCTATCAACAGTCAAATACATTTTACAAAGCTAGTTGAATCAAATGAAAGTCAAACACATTCAAACAAAGCTAATTGAATCAAATAAAAGTCAAACATATTCCAACAAAGCTATTTTAATCAAATGAATGTCAAATACGTTCAACAAAGCTAATTGTATCAAATGAAAGTCAAACACATTTAAATAAAGCTATTTGAATCAAATGAAAGTCAAACGCATTCAAACAAAGTTATTTAATTCAAATGAAAGTGAAATGCATTCACACAAAGCTAATTAAATCAAATAAAAGTAAAATACATTCTACAAAGCTAATTGAATCAAATTAAAAGTCAAACACATTTAAACAAAGCCTTTTAAATCAAATGAAAGTCAAACACATTCAAAAAAAGCTTTTTAATTTAAATTAAAATCAAACACATTCAAACAAAGCTATATAAATAAAATGAAAGTGAAATGCATTCTACAAAGCAAATTAAATCAAATGAAAGTCAAACACATTCAAACAAAGCTATTTGAATCAAATGAAAGTAAAATACATTCTACAAAGCTAATTGGATCAAATGAAAGTCAAACACATTCAAACAAAGCTATTTAAATCAAATGGAAGTCAAATACATTCTACAAAGCTGATTGAATTAAATGAAAGTCAATCACATTCCTACAAAGCTATTTGAATCAAATGAAAGTCAAATACGTTCAACAAAGCTAATTGTATCAAATGAAAGTCAAACACATTCAAACAAAGTTATTTAAATCAAATGGAAGTGAAATGCATCCAACAAAGCTAATTGAATCAAGTGAAAGATAAACACATTCAAACAACGCTATTTGAATCAAATGAAAGTCAAATACATTCTACTAAGCTAATTGAATCAAATGAAAGTCAAACACATTCAAACAAAGCTATTTGAATCAAATGACAGTCAAATACATTTTACAATGCTAGTTGAATCAAATGAAAGTCAAAACACATTCAAACAAAGCTAATTGAATCAAATGAAAGTCAAACGCATTCAAACAAAGTTATTTAAATCAAATGAAAGTCAAATGCATTCACACAAAGCTAATTAAATCAAATAAAAGTAAAATACATTCTACAAAGCTAATTGAATCAAATTAAAAGTCAAACACATTTAAACAAAGCCTTTTAAATCAAATGAAAGTCAAACAAAATTCAAAAAAAGCTTTTTAATTTAAATTAAAATCAAACACATTCAA
>NW_018742302.1:0-21697 GCF_001683475.1 Chenopodium quinoa | reverse complement strand
TGAAAGTCAAACACATTCAATCAAAGCTTTTTGAATCAAATGAAAGTTAAACACATTCAAACAAAGCTATTTCAATCAAATGAAAGTGAAATGCATTCTACAAAGCTAATTGAATCAAATGAAAGTCAAACACGTTCAAATAAAGCTTTTGATTCAAATAAAAGGCAAATGCATTCAATAATGCTAATTGAACCAAATGAAAGTCAAACACATTCAAAAAAGCTTTTTAAATCAAATGAAAGTCAAACACATTCAAACAAAGCAATTAAAATCAAATGAAAGTAAAATGCAATTCAAACAAAGCTATTTTAAATCAAATGAAAGTGAAATGTATTCTACAAAGCTAATTGAATCAAATGAAAGTCAAATGCATTCAACAAAGCTTATTAAATCGAATGAAAGTCAAATGCATTCAATAATGCTTATTGTATCAAATGAAAGTCAAATGCATTTTTCAAAGCAAATTCAATCAAATGAAAGTCAAACACATTCAAACAAAGATTTTGAATCAAATAAAAGTCAAATGAACTCTTCAAAGCTAATTGAACCAAATGAAAGTCAAACACATTCAAACAAAGCATTATTAATCAAATGAAAGTCAAATGAATTCTTCATTGCTAATTGATTAAAATTAAAGTCAAACACATTCAAACAAAGCTTTATAAATCAAGAGAAAGTGAAACTCATTAAAACAAAGCTATTTGAATCAAATGAAAGTGAAATACATTCTACAATGCTAATTAAATCATATGAAAGTCAAACACATTCAAACAAAACTTTTTGAATCAAATGAAAGTCAAATGCATTCAACAAAACTTACTAAATCAAATGCAAGTGAAACACATTTAAAAAAGCTTTTTAAATCAAATAAAAGTCAAACACATTTAAACAAAGCTTTTTAAATCAAATGAAAGTCAAACACATTCAAACAAAGCTATTAAATTCAAATAAAAGTGAAATGCAATTTACAAAGCTAATTGAATAAAATTAAGGCAAACACGTTCAAAGAAAGCTATTTAAATCAAATGAAAGTGAAATGCATTCTACAAAGCTTATTGAATCAAATGAAGTAGTCAAACACATTCAAACAAAGGTATTTAAATCAATTGAAAGTGAAATGCATTCTACAAAGCAAATTGAATCAAATTAAAGTCAAACACAAAAAAAAGCTAAAAAATCAAATGAAAGTGAAATGCAATTTACAAAGCTAATTGAATAAAATGAAGGCAAACACATTCAAACAAAGCTATTAAAAATAATATGAAAGTGAAATGCATTCTACACAGCAAATTGAATTAAATGAAAGTCAAACACATTCATAAAAATCTTTTTGAATTAAGTGAAAGTCAAACACATTAAAACAAAGCTATTTTAATCAAATGAAAGTGAAATGAATTCTTCAAAGCTAATTGAACCAAATGAAGTCAAACACATTTAAAAAAAGCTAATTAAATCAAATGAAAGTGAAATGCATTCTACACAGCAAATTGAATTAAATGCAAGTCAAACACATTCATAAAAAGCTTTTTGAATTAAGTGAAAGTCAAACACATTAAAACAATGCTATTTTAATCATTTGAATGTAAAATGAATTTTAAAAAGCTAAATGAATCAAATGAAAGCCAAACACATTCAAACAAAGCTTTATGAATCAAACGAAAGTCAAACATATTAAACAAAACTATTTGAATCAAATGAAAGTCAAATGCAATCTTCATAGCTAATTGAATCAAATGAAAGTCAAACATATTCAAACAAAGCTTTTTGAATCAAGTAACAGTCAAACACATTAAAAACAAAGCTATTTTAAATCAAATAAAAGTCAAATACATTTAAATAAAGCTTTTAAATCAAATGAAAGTCAAACACATTCAAACAAAGTTATTTAAATCAAATGAAAGTGAAACGCATTCTACAAAGCTAATTGAATAAAATGAAGGCAAACGCATTCAAACAAAGCTATTTAAATCAAATGAAATTGAAATGCATTATATAAAGCTAATTGAATCAAATGCAATTCAAACAAAGCTATTTAAATCAATGAAAGTGAAATGTATTCTACAAAGCTAATTGAATCAAATGAAAGTCAAATGCATTCAACAAAGCTTATTAAATCGAATGAAAGTCAAATGCATTCAATAATGCTTATTGTATCAAAAGAAAGTCAAATGCATTTTTCAAAGCAAATTCAATCAAATGAAAGTCAAACACATTCAAACAAAGATTTTGAATCAAAAAAAGTCAAATGAACTCTTCAAAGCTAATTGAACCAAATGAAAGTCAAACACATTCAAACAAAGCATTATTAATCAAATGAAAGTCAAATGAATTCTTCATAGCTAATTGATTAAAATTAAAGTCAAACACATTCAAACAAAGCTTTATAAATCAAGAGAAAGTGAAACTCATTAAAACAAAGCTATTTGAATCAAATGAAAGTGAAATACATTCTACAATGCTAATTAAATCATATGAAAGTCAAAACACATTCAAACAAAACTTTTTGAATCAAATGAAAGTCAAATGCATTAAAAAAAACTTACTAAATCAAATGCAAGTGAAACACATTTAAAAAAGCTTTTTAAATCAAATAAAAGTCAAACACATTTAAACAAAGCTTTTTAAATCAAATGAAAGTCAAACACATTCAAACAAAGCGATTAAATTCAAATAAAAGTGAAATGCAATTTACAAAGCTAATTGAATAAAATTAAGGCAAACACGTTCAAAGAAAGCTATTTAAATCAAATGAAAGTGAAATGCATTCTACAAAGCTTATTGAATCAAATGAAGTAGTCAAACACATTCAAACAAAGGTATTTAAATCAATTGAAAGTGAAATGCATTCTAAAAGCAAATTGAATCAAATTAAAGTCAAACACATTAAAAAAAAGCTATTAAAATCAAATGAAAGTGAAATGCAATTTACAAAGCTAATTGAATAAAATGAAGGTAAACACATTCAAACAAAGCTATTAAAATAATATGAAAGTGAAATGCATTCTACACAGCAAATTGAATTAAATGAAAGTCAAACACATTCATAAAAATCTTTTTGAATTAAGTGAAAGTCAAACACATTAAAACAAAGCTATTTTAATCAAATGAAAGTGAAATGAATTCTTCAAAGCTAATTGAACCAAATGAAGTCAAACACATTAAAAAAAAAGCTAATTAAATCAAATGAAAGTGAAATGCATTCTACACAGCAAATTGAATTAAATGCAAGTCAAACACATTCATAAAAAGCTTTTTGAATTAAGTGAAAGTCAAACACATTAAAACAATGCTATTTTAATCATTTGAATGTAAAATGAATTCTACAAAGCTAAATGAATCAAATGAAAGCCAAACACATTCAAACAAAGCTTTATGAATCAAACGAAAGTCAAACATATTTAAACAAAACTATTTGAATCAAATGAAAGTCAAATGCAATCTTCATAGCTAATTGAATCAAATGAAAGTCAAACATATTCAAACAAAGCTTTTTGAATCAAGTAACAGTCAAACACATTAAAACAAAGCTATTTGAATCAAATGAAAGTGAAATACATTCTACAATGCTATTAAAATGAAAGTCAAACACATTCAAATACAGCTTTTAATTCAAATGAAAGAAAAATGCATTCAACAATGCTAATTGAATGAAATGAAAGTCAAACACATTTAGAAAAAGCTATTTAAATCAAATAAAAGTCAAATACATTTAAAAAAAAGCTTTTTAAATCAAATGAAAGTCAAACACATTCAAACAAAGTTATTTAAATCAAATGAAAGTAAAACGCATTCTACAAAGCTAATTGAATAAAATGAAGGCAAACACATTCAAACAAAGCTATTTAAATCAAATGAAATTGAAATGCATTATACAAAGCTAATTGAATCAAATGAAAGTCAAACACATTAAATAAAGCTTTTTGAATAAAATGAAATTGAAATGCATTCTACAAAGCTAATTGAATCAAATGAAAGTCAAACACATTCAAACAAAGCTTTTTGAATCAAATGAAAGTCAAGTGCATTTTTCATAGCTAATTCAATCAAATATAAGTCAAACACATTCAAACAAAGCTTTTGAGTCAAATAGAAGTCAAATGAATTATTCAAAGCTAATTGAATCAAAAGAAAGTCAAACACATTCATAAAAAGCATTATGAATCAAATAAAAGTCAAACACATTCAAACAAAACTATTTGAATCAAATGAAAGTGAAACACATTCAATCAAAGCTTTTTGAATCAAATGAAAGTTAAACACATTCAAACAAAGCTATTTCAATCAAATGAAAGTGAAATGCATTCTACAAAGCTAATTGAATCAAATGAAAGTCAAACACGTTCAAATAAAGCTTTTGATTCAAATAAAAGGCAAATGCATTCAATAATGCTAATTGAACCAAATGAAAGTCAAACACATTCAAAAAAGCTTTTTAAATCAAATGAAAGTCAAACACATTCAAACAAAGCAATTAAAATCAAATGAAAGTAAAATGCAATTCAAACAAAGCTATTTTAAATCAAATGAAAGTGAAATGTATTCTACAAAGCTAATTGAATCAAATGAAAGTCAAATGCATTCAACAAAGCTTATTAAATCGAATGAAAGTCAAATGCATTCAATAATGCTTATTGTATCAAAAGAAAGTCAAATGCATTTTTCAAAGCAAATTCAATCAAATGAAAGTCAAACACATTCAAACAAAGATTTTGAATCAAATAAAAGTCAAATGAACTCTTCAAAGCTAATTGAACCAAATGAAAGTCAAACACATTCAAACAAAGCATTATTAATCAAATGAAAGTCAAATGAATTCTTCATAGCTAATTGATTAAAATTAAAGTCAAACACATTCAAACAAAGCTTTATAAATCAAGAGAAAGTGAAACTCATTAAAACAAAGCTATTTGAATCAAATGAAAGTGAAATACATTCTACAATGCTAATTAAATCATATGAAAGTCAAACACATTCAAACAAAACTTTTTGAATCAAATGAAAGTCAAATGCATTCAAAAAAACTTACTAAATCAAATGCAAGTGAAACACATTTAAAAAAGCTTTTTAAATCAAATAAAAGTCAAACACATTTAAACAAAGCTTTTTAAATCAAATGAAAGTCAAACACATTCAAACAAAGCGATTAAATTCAAATAAAAGTGAAATGCAATTTACAAAGCTAATTGAATAAAATTAAGGCAAACACGTTCAAAGAAAGCTATTTAAATCAAATGAAAGTGAAATGCATTCTACAAAGCTTATTGAATCAAATGAAGTAGTCAAACACATTCAAACAAAGGTATTTAAATCAATTGAAAGTGAAATGCATTCTAAAAGCAAATTGAATCAAATTAAAGTCAAACACATTAAAAAAAAGCTATTAAAATCAAATGAAAGTGAAATGCAATTTACAAAGCTAATTGAATAAAATGAAGGCAAACACATTCAAACAAAGCTATTAAAATAATATGAAAGTGAAATGCATTCTACACAGCAAATTGAATTAAATGAAAGTCAAACACATTCATAAAAATCTTTTTGAATTAAGTGAAAGTCAAACACATTAAAACAAAGCTATTTTAATCAAATGAAAGTGAAATGAATTCTTCAAAGCTAATTGAACCAAATGAAGTCAAACACATTAAAAAAAAGCTAATTAAATCAAATGAAAGTGAAATGCATTCTACACAGCAAATTGAATTAAATGCAAGTCAAACACATTCATAAAAAGCTTTTTGAATTAAGTGAAAGTCAAACACATTAAAACAATGCTATTTTAATCATTTGAATGTAAAATGAATTCTACAAAGCTAAATGAATCAAATGAAAGCCAAACACATTCAAACAAAGCTTTATGAATCAAACGAAAGTCAAACATATTTAAACAAAACTATTTGAATCAAATGAAAGTCAAATGCAATCTTCATAGCTAATTGAATCAAATGAAAGTCAAACATATTCAAACAAAGCTTTTTGAATCAAGTAACAGTCAAACACATTAAAACAAAGCTATTTGAATCAAATGAAAGTGAAATACATTCTACAATGCTATTAAAATGAAAGTCAAACACATTCAATACAGCTTTTAATTCAAATGAAAGAAAAATGCAAACAATGCTAATTGAATGAAATGAAAGTCAAACACATTTAGAAAAAGCTATTTAAATCAAATAAAAGTCAAATACATTTTCAAAAAAGCTAAATCAAATGAAAGCATCAACACATTCTATTTAAACAAAAATTTTTGAATCAAATGAAAGAAAAATCAATTCTACAAAGCTTTAGAATTGAATCAAATGAAAGATCAAATATATAAGCAAAGCGCATTTGAAATCAAAGCTATTTAAAGTCAAAAATGAAAGAAATGCTATTTAAATCAAATGAAAGTGAATCGCATTTAAAATCAAAGCTAATTGAAAATTCAAATGAAAGAATATCAAATGAAATTGAAATGCATTCTACAAAGCTAATTGAATCAAATGAAAGTCAAACACATTCAAACAAAGCTTTTTGAATCAAATGAAAGTCAAGTGCATTTTTCATAGCTAATTCAATCAAATATAAGTCAAACACATTCAAACAAAGCTTTTGAGTCAAATAGAAGTCAAATGAATTATTCAAAGCTAATTGAATCAAAAGAAAGTCAAACACATTCATAAAAAGCATTATGAATCAAATAAAAGTCAAACACATTCAAACAACACATTCAATCAAATTTGAATCAAATGAAAGTTAAACACATTCAAACAAAGCTATTTCAATCAAATGAAAGTGAAATGCATTCTACAAAGCTAATTGAATCAAATGAAAGTCAAACACGTTCAAATAAAGCTTTTGATTCAAATAAAAGGCAAATGCATTCAATAATGCTAATTGAACCAAATGAAAGTCAAACACATTCAAAGCTTTTTAAATCAAATGAAAGTCAAACACATTCAAACAAAGCAATTAAAATCAAATGAAAGTAAAATGCAATTCAAACAAAGCTATTTTAAATCAAATGAAAGTGAAATGTATTCTACAAAGCTAATTGAATCAAATGAAAGTCAAATGCATTCAACAAAGCTTATTAAATCGAATGAAAGTCAAATGCATTCAATAATGCTTATTGTATCAAAAGAAAGTCAAATGCATTTTTCAAAGCAAATTCAATCAAATGAAAGTCAAACACATTCAAACAAAGATTTTGAATCAAATAAAAGTCAAATGAACTCTTCAAAGCTAATTGAACCAAATGAAAGTCAAACACATTCAAACAAAGCATTATTAATCAAATGAAAGTCAAATGAATTCTTCATAGCTAATTGATTAAAATTAAAGTCAAACACATTCAAACAAAGCTTTATAAATCAAGAGAAAGTGAAACTCATTAAAACAAAGCTATTTGAATCAAATGAAAGTGAAATACATTCTACAATGCTAATTAAATCATATGAAAGTCAAACACATTCAAACAAAACTTTTTGAATCAAATGAAAGTCAAATGCATTCAACAAAACTTACTAAATCAAATGCAAGTGAAACACATTTAAAAAAGCTTTTTAAATCAAATAAAAGTCAAACACATTTAAACAAAGCTTTTTAAATCAAATGAAAGTCAAACACATTCAAACAAAGCGATTAAATTCAAATAAAAGTGAAATGCAATTTACAAAGCTAATTGAATAAAATTAAGGCAAACACGTTCAAAGAAAGCTATTTAAATCAAATGAAAGTGAAATGCATTCTACAAAGCTTATTGAATCAAATGAAGTAGTCAAACACATTCAAACAAAGGTATTTAAATCAA
This sequence comes from Chenopodium quinoa, assembly GCF_001683475.1. Lineage (NCBI taxonomy): Eukaryota > Viridiplantae > Streptophyta > Magnoliopsida > Caryophyllales > Amaranthaceae > Chenopodium > Chenopodium quinoa. The sequence goes on along the minus strand of NW_018742302.1, from coordinate 13,908 downwards.
TTGAAAGTGAAATGCATTCTACAAAGCAAATTGAATCAAATTAAAGTCAAACACATTAAAAAAAAGCTATTAAAATCAAATGAAAGTGAAATGCAATTTACAAAGCTAATTGAATAAAATGAAGGCAAACACATTCAAACAAAGCTATTAAAATAATATGAAAGTGAAATGCATTCTACACAGCAAATTGAATTAAATGAAAGTCAAACACATTCATAAAAATCTTTTTGAATTAAGTGAAAGTCAAACACATTAAAACAAAGCTATTTTAATCAAATGAAAGTGAAATGAATTCTTCAAAGCTAATTGAACCAAATGAAGTCAAACACATTAAAAAAAAGCTAATTAAATCAAATGAAAGTGAAATGCATTCTACACAGCAAATTGAATTAAATGCAAGTCAAACACATTCATAAAAAGCTTTTTGAATTAAGTGAAAGTCAAACACATTAAAACAATGCTATTTTAATCATTTGAATGTAAAATGAATTCTACAAAGCTAAATGAATCAAATGAAAGCCAAACACATTCAAACAAAGCTTTATGAATCAAACGAAAGTCAAACATATTTAAACAAAACTATTTGAATCAAATGAAAGTCAAATGCAATCTTCATAGCTAATTGAATCAAATGAAAGTCAAACATATTCAAACAAAGCTTTTTGAATCAAGTAACAGTCAAACACATTAAAACAAAGCTATTTGAATCAAATGAAAGTGAAATACATTCTACAATGCTATTAAAATGAAAGTCAAACACATTCAAATACAGCTTTTAATTCAAATGAAAGAAAAATGCATTCAACAATGCTAATTGAATGAAATGAAAGTCAAACACATTTAGAAAAAGCTATTTAAATCAAATAAAAGTCAAATACATTTAAAAAAGCTTTTTAAATCAAATGAAAGTCAAACACATTCAAACAAAGTTATTTAAATCAAATGAAAGTAAAACGCATTCTACAAAGCTAATTGAATAAAATGAAGGCAAACGCATTCAAACAAAGCTATTTAAATCAAATGAAATTGAAATGCATTATACAAAGCTAATTGAATCAAATGAAAGTCAAACACATTAAAATAAAGCTTTTTGAATAAAATGAAATTGAAATGCATTCTACAAAGCTAATTGAATCAAATGAAAGTCAAACACATTCAAACAAAGCTTTTTGAATCAAATGAAAGTCAAGTGCATTTTTCATAGCTAATTCAATCAAATATAAGTCAAACACATTCAAACAAAGCTTTTGAGTCAAATAGAAGTCAAATGAATTATTCAAAGCTAATTAATCAAAAGAAAGTCAAACACATTCATAAAAAGCATTATGAATCAAATAAAAGTCAAACACATTCAAACAAAACTATTTGAATCAAATGAAAGTGAAACACATTCAATCAAAGCTTTTTGAATCAAATGAAAGTTAAACACATTCAAACAAAGCTATTTCAATCAAATGAAAGTGAAATGCATTCTACAAAGCTAATTGAATCAAATGAAAGTCAAACACGTTCAAATAAAGCTTTTGATTCAAATAAAAGGCAAATGCATTCAATAATGCTAATTGAACCAAATGAAAGTCAAACACATTCAAAAAAGCTTTTTAAATCAAATGAAAGTCAAACACATTCAAACAAAGCAATTAAAATCAAATGAAAGTAAAATGCAATTCAAACAAAGCTATTTTAAATCAAATGAAAGTGAAATGTATTCTACAAAGCTAATTGAATCAAATGAAAGTCAAATGCATTCAACAAAGCTTATTAAATCGAATGAAAGTCAAATGCATTCAATAATGCTTATTGTATCAAAAGAAAGTCAAATGCATTCAAAGCAAATTCAATCAAATGAAAGTCAAACACATTAGATTTTGAATCAAATAAAAGTCAAATGAACTCTTCAAAGCTAATTGAACCAAATGAAAGCATTCAAACAAAGCTCAAATGAAAGTCAAATGAATTCTTCATAGCTAATTGATTAAAATGTCAAACACATTCAAACAAAGCTTTATAAATCAACTCATGCTATTTGAATCAAATGAAAGTGAAATACATTCTACAATGCTAATTAAATCATTGAAAGTGAATCAAATGAAAGTCAAATGTCAAATGCAAGTGAAACACATTTAAAAAAGCTTTTTAAATCAAATAAAAGTCAAACACATTTAAACAAAGCAAATTCAATCAAATGCAAACAAACATTCAAACAAAGATTTAAATCAAACAAGCTTAAATCAAATGAAAGTCAAACACATTCAAACAAAATCAAATGAAAAAGCTAATTGAACCAAATGAAAGTCAAACACATTCAAACAAAGCATTATTAATCAAATGAAAGTCAAATGAATTCTTCATAGCTAATTGATTAAAATTAAAGTCAAACACATTCAAACAAAGCTTTATAAATCAAGAGAAAGTGAAACTCATTAAAACAAAGCTATTTGAATCAAATGAAAGTGAAATACATTCTACAATGCTAATTAAATCATGTGAAAGTCAAACACATTCAAACAAAACTTTTTGAATCAAATGAAAGTCAAATGCATTAAAAAAAACTTACTAAATCAAATGCAAGTGAAACACATTTAAAAAAGCTTTTTAAATCAAATAAAAGTCAAACACATTTAAACAAAGCTTTTTAAATCAAATGAAAGTCAAACACATTCAAACAAAGCGATTAAATTCAAATAAAAGTGAAATGCAATTTACAAAGCTAATTGAATAAAATTAAGGCAAACACGTTCAAAGAAAGCTATTTAAATCAAATGAAAGTGAAATGCATTCTACAAAGCTTATTGAATCAAATGAAGTAGTCAAACACATTCAAACAAAGGTATTTAAATCAATTGAAAGTGAAATGCATTCTAAAAGCAAATTGAATCAAATTAAAGTCAAACACATTAAAAAAAAGCTATTAAAATCAAATGAAAGTGAAATACAATTTACAAAGCTAATTGAATAAAATGAAGGTAAACACATTCAAACAAAGCTATTAAAATAATATGAAAGTGAAATGCATTCTACACAGCAAATTGAATTAAATGAAAGTCAAACACATTCATAAAAATCTTTTTGAATTAAGTGAAAGTCAAACACATTAAAACAAAGCTATTTTAATCAAATGAAAGTGAAATGAATTCTTCAAAGCTAATTGAACCAAATGAAGTCAAACACATTAAAAAAAGCTAATTAAATCAAATGAAAGTGAAATGCATTCTACACAGCAAATTGAATTAAATGCAAGTCAAACACATTCATAAAAAGCTTTTTGAATTAAGTGAAAGTCAAACACATTAAAACAATGCTATTTTAATCATTTGAATGTAAAATGAATTCTACAAAGCTAAATGAATCAAATGAAAGCCAAACACATTCAAACAAAGCTTTATGAATCAAACGAAAGTCAAACATATTTAAACAAAACTATTTGAATCAAATGAAAGTCAAATGCAATCTTCATAGCTAATTGAATCAAATGAAAGTCAAACATATTCAAACAAAGCTTTTTGAATCAAGTAACAGTCAAACACATTAAAACAAAGCTATTTGAATCAAATGAAAGTGAAATACATTCTACAATGCTATTAAAATGAAAGTCAAACACATTCAAATACAGCTTTTAATTCAAATGAAAGAAAAATGCATTCAACAATGCTAATTGAATGAAATGAAAGTCAAACACATTTAGAAAAAGCTATTTCAATCAAATAAAAGTCAAATACATTTAAAAAAAGCTTTTTAAATCAAATGAAAGTCAAACACATTCAAACAAAGTTATTTAAATCAAATGAAAGTGAAACGCATTCTACAAAGCTAATTGAATAAAATGAAGGCAAACGCATTCAAACAAAGCTATTTAAATCAAATGAAATTGAAATGCATTATACAAAGCTAATTGAATCAAATGAAAGTCAAACACATTAAATAAAGCTTTTTGAATCAAATGAAATTGAAATGCATTCTACAAAGCTAATTGAATCAAATGAAAGTCAAACACATTCAAACAAAGCTTTTTGAATCAAATGAAAGTCAAGTGCATTTTTCATAGCTAATTCAATCAAATATAAGTCAAACACATTCAAACAAAGCTTTTGAGTCAAATAGAAGTCAAATGAATTATTCAAAGCTAATTAAATCAAAAGAAAGTCAAACACATTCATAAAAAGCATTATGAATCAAAAAAAGTCAAACACATTCAAACAAAACTATTTGAATCAAATGAAAGTGAAACACATTCAATCAAAGCTTTTTGAATCAAATGAAAGTTAAACACATTCAAACAAAGCTATTTCAATCAAATGAAAGTGAAATGCATTCTACAAAGCTAATTGAATCAAATGAAAGTCAAACACGTTAAATAAAGCTTTTGATTCAAATAAAAGGCAAATGCATTCAATAATGCTAATTGAACCAAATGAAAGTCAAACACATTCAAAAAAGCTTTTTAAATCAAATGAAAGTCAAACACATTCAAACAAAGCAATTAAAATCAAATGAAAGTAAAATGCAATTCAAACAAAGCTATTTTAAATCAAATGAAAGTGAAATGTATTCTACAAAGCTAATTGAATCAAATGAAAGTCAAATGCATTCAACAAAGCTTATTAAATCGAATGAAAGTCAAATGCATTCAATAATGCTTATTGTATCAAAAGAAAGTCAAATGCATTTTTCAAAGCAAATTCAATCAAATGAAAGTCAAACACATTCAAACAAAGATTTTGAATCAAATAAAAGTCAAATGAACTCTTCAAAGCTAATTGAACCAAATGAAAGTCAAACACATTCAAACAAAGCATTATTAATCAAATGAAAGTCAAATGAATTCTTCATAGCTAATTGATTAAAATTAAAGTCAAACACATTCAAACAAAGCTTTATAAATCAAGAGAAAGTGAAACTCATTAAAACAAAGCTATTTGAATCAAATGAAAGTGAAATACATTCTACAATGCTAATTAAATCATATGAAAGTCAAACACATTCAAACAAAACTTTTTGAATCAAATGAAAGTCAAATGCATTCAAAAAAACTTACTAAATCAAATGCAAGTGAAACACATTTAAAAAAGCTTTTTAAATCAAATAAAAGTCAAACACATTTAAACAAAGCTTTTTAAATCAAATGAAAGTCAAACACATTCAAACAAAGCGATTAAATTCAAATAAAAGTGAAATGCAATTTACAAAGCTAATTGAATAAAATTAAGGCAAACACGTTCAAAGAAAGCTATTTAAATCAAATGAAAGTGAAATGCATTCTACAAAGCTTATTGAATCAAATGAAGTAGTCAAACACATTCAAACAAAGGTATTTAAATCAATTGAAAGTGAAATGCATTCTACAAAGCAAATTGAATCAAATTAAAGTCAAACACATTAAAAAAAAGCTATTAAAATCAAATGAAAGTGAAATGCAATTTACAAAGCTAATTGAATAAAATGAAGGCAAACACATTCAAACAAAGCTATTAAAATAATATGAAAGTGAAATGCATTCTACACAGCAAATTGAATTAAATGAAAGTCAAACACATTCATAAAAATCTTTTTGAATTAAGTGAAAGTCAAACACATTAAAACAAAGCTATTTTAATCAAATGAAAGTGAAATGAATTCTTCAAAGCTAATTGAACCAAATGAAGTCAAACACATTAAAAAAAGCTAATTAAATCAAATGAAAGTGAAATGCATTCTACACAGCAAATTGAATTAAATGCAAGTCAAACACATTCATAAAAAGCTTTTTGAATTAAGTGAAAGTCAAACACATTAAAACAATGCTATTTTAATCATTTGAATGTAAAATGAATTCTACAAAGCTAAATGAATCAAATGAAAGCCAAACACATTCAAACAAAGCTTTATGAATCAAACGAAAGTCAAACATATTTAAACAAAACTATTTGAATCAAATGAAAGTCAAATGCAATCTTCATAGCTAATTGAATCAAATGAAAGTCAAACATATTCAAACAAAGCTTTTTGAATCAAGTAACAGTCAAACACATTAAAACAAAGCTATTTGAATCAAATGAAAGTGAAATACATTCTACAATGCTATTAAAATGAAAGTCAAACACATTCAAATACAGCTTTTAATTCAAATGAAAGAAAAATGCATTCAACAATGCTAATTGAATGAAATGAAAGTCAAACACATTTAGAAAAAGCTATTTAAATCAAATAAAAGTCAAATACATTTAAAAAAAGCTTTTTAAATCAAATGAAAGTCAAACACATTCAAACAAAGTTATTTAAATCAAATGAAAGTAAAACGCATTCTACAAAGCTAATTGAATAAAATGAAGGCAAACGCATTCAAACAAAGCTATTTAAATCAAATGAAATTGAAATGCATTATACAAAGCTAATTGAATCAAATGAAAGTCAAACACATTAAAATAAAGCTTTTTGAATAAAATGAAATTGAAATGCATTCTACAAAGCTAATTGAATCAAATGAAAGTCAAACACATTCAAACAAAGCTTTTTGAATCAAATGAAAGTCAAGTGCATTTTTCATAGCTAATTCAATCAAATATAAGTCAAACACATTCAAACAAAGCTTTTGAGTCAAATAGAAGTCAAATGAATTATTCAAAGCTAATTAAATCAAAAGAAAGTCAAACACATTCATAAAAAGCATTATGAATCAAATAAAAGTCAAACACATTCAAACAAAACTATTTGAATCAAATGAAAGTGAAACACATTCAATCAAAGCTTTTTGAATCAAATGAAAGTTAAACACATTCAAACAAAGCTATTTCAATCAAATGAAAGTGAAATGCATTCTACAAAGCTAATTGAATCAAATGAAAGTCAAACACGTTTAAATAAAGCTTTTGATTCAAATAAAAGGCAAATGCATTCAATAATGCTAATTGAACCAAATGAAAGTCAAACACATTCAAAAAAGCTTTTTAAATCAAATGAAAGTCAAACACATTCAAACAAAGCAATTAAAATCAAATGAAAGTAAAATGCAATTCAAACAAAGCTATTTTAAATCAAATGAAAGTGAAATGTATTCTACAAAGCTAATTGAATCAAATGAAAGTCAAATGCATTCAACAAAGCTTATTAAATCGAATGAAAGTCAAATGCATTCAATAATGCTTATTGTATCAAAAGAAAGTCAAATGCATTTTTCAAAGCAAATTCAATCAAATGAAAGTCAAACACATTCAAACAAAGATTTTGAATCAAATAAAAGTCAAATGAACTCTTCAAAGCTAATTGAACCAAATGAAAGTCAAACACATTCAAACAAAGCATTATTAATCAAATGAAAGTCAAATGAATTCTTCATAGCTAATTGATTAAAATTAAAGTCAAACACATTCAAACAAAGCTTTATAAATCAAGAGAAAGTGAAACTCATTAAAACAAAGCTATTTGAATCAAATGAAAGTGAAATACATTCTACAATGCTAATTAAATCATATGAAAGTCAAACACATTCAAACAAAACTTTTTGAATCAAATGAAAGTCAAATGCATTAAAAAAACTTACTAAATCAAATGCAAGTGAAACACATTTAAAAAAGCTTTTTAAATCAAATAAAAGTCAAACACATTTAAACAAAGCTTTTTAAATCAAATGAAAGTCAAACACATTCAAACAAAGCGATTAAATTCAAATAAAAGTGAAATGCAATTTACAAAGCTAATTGAATAAAATTAAGGCAAACACGTTCAAAGAAAGCTATTTAAATCAAATGAAAGTGAAATGCATTCTACAAAGCTTATTGAATCAAATGAAGTAGTCAAACACATTCAAACAAAGGTATTTAAATCAATTGAAAGTGAAATGCATTCTACAAAGCAAATTGAATCAAATTAAAGTCAAACACATTAAAAAAAAGCTATTAAAATCAAATGAAAGTGAAATGCAATTTACAAAGCTAATTGAATAAAATGAAGGTAAACACATTCAAACAAAGCTATTAAAATAATATGAAAGTGAAATGCATTCTACACAGCAAATTGAATTAAATGAAAGTCAAACACATTCATAAAAATCTTTTTGAATTAAGTGAAAGTCAAACACATTAAAACAAAGCTATTTTAATCAAATGAAAGTGAAATGAATTCTTCAAAGCTAATTGAACCAAATGAAGTCAAACACATTAAAAAAAGCTAATTAAATCAAATGAAAGTGAAATGCATTCTACACAGCAAATTGAATTAAATGCAAGTCAAACACATTCATAAAAAGCTTTTTGAATTAAGTGAAAGTCAAACACATTAAAACAATGCTATTTTAATCATTTGAATGTAAAATGAATTCTACAAAGCTAAATGAATCAAATGAAAGCCAAACACATTCAAACAAAGCTTTATGAATCAAACGAAAGTCAAACATATTTAAACAAAACTATTTGAATCAAATGAAAGTCAAATGCAATCTTCATAGCTAATTGAATCAAATGAAAGTCAAACATATTCAAACAAAGCTTTTTGAATCAAGTAACAGTCAAACACATTAAAACAAAGCTATTTGAATCAAATGAAAGTGAAATACATTCTACAATGCTATTAAAATGAAAGTCAAACACATTCAAATACAGCTTTTAATTCAAATGAAAGAAAAATGCATTCAACAATGCTAATTGAATGAAATGAAAGTCAAACACATTTAGAAAAAGCTATTTAAATCAAATAAAAGTCAAATACATTTAAAAAAAGCTTTTTAAATCAAATGAAAGTCAAACACATTCAAACAAAGTTATTTAAATCAAATGAAAGTAAAACGCATTCTACAAAGCTAATTGAATAAAATGAAGGCAAACGCATTCAAACAAAGCTATTTAAATCAAATGAAATTGAAATGCATTATACAAAGCTAATTGAATCAAATGAAAGTCAAACACATTAAAATAAAGCTTTTTGAATAAAATGAAATTGAAATGCATTCTACAAAGCTAATTGAATCAAATGAAAGTCAAACACATTCAAACAAAGCTTTTTGAATCAAATGAAAGTCAAGTGCATTTTTCATAGCTAATTCAATCAAATATAAGTCAAACACATTCAAACAAAGCTTTTGAGTCAAATAGAAGTCAAATGAATTATTCAAAGCTAATTGAATCAAAAGAAAGTCAAACACATTCAAAAAAGCATTATGAATCAAATAAAAGTCAAACACATTCAAACAAAACTATTTGAATCAAATGAAAGTGAAACACATTCAATCAAAGCTTTTTGAATCAAATGAAAGTTAAACACATTCAAACAAAGCTATTTCAATCAAATGAAAGTGAAATGCATTCTACAAAGCTAATTGAATCAAATGAAAGTCAAACACGTTAAATAAAGCTTTTGATTCAAATAAAAGGCAAATGCATTCAATAATGCTAATTGAACCAAATGAAAGTCAAACACATTCAAAAAAGCTTTTTAAATCAAATGAAAGTCAAACACATTCAAACAAAGCAATTAAAATCAAATGAAAGTAAAATGCAATTCAAACAAAGCTATTTTAAATCAAATGAAAGTGAAATGTATTCTACAAAGCTAATTGAATCAAATGAAAGTCAAATGCATTCAACAAAGCTTATTAAATCGAATGAAAGTCAAATGCATTCAATAATGCTTATTGTATCAAAAGAAAGTCAAATGCATTTTTCAAAGCAAATTCAATCAAATGAAAGTCAAACACATTCAAACAAAGATTTTGAATCAAATAAAAGTCAAATGAACTCTTCAAAGCTAATTGAACCAAATGAAAGTCAAACACTTCAAACAAAGCATTATTAATCAAATGAAAGTCAAATGAATTCTTCATAGCTAATTGATTAAAATTAAAGTCAAACACATTCAAACAAAGCTTTATAAATCAAGAGAAAGTGAAACTCATTAAAACAAAGCTATTTGAATCAAATGAAAGTGAAATACATTCTACAATGCTAATTAAATCATATGAAAGTCAAACACATTCAAACAAAACTTTTTGAATCAAATGAAAGTCAAATGCATTAAAAAAAACTTACTAAATCAAATGCAAGTGAAACACATTTAAAAAAGCTTTTTAAATCAAATAAAAGTCAAACACATTTAAACAAAGCTTTTTAAATCAAATGAAAGTCAAACACATTCAAACAAAGCGATTAAATTCAAATAAAAGTGAAATGCAATTTACAAAGCTAATTGAATAAAATTAAGGCAAACACGTTCAAAGAAAGCTATTTAAATCAAATGAAAGTGAAATGCATTCTACAAAGCTTATTGAATCAAATGAAGTAGTCAAACACATTCAAACAAAGGTATTTAAATCAATTGAAAGTGAAATGCATTCTAAAAGCAAATTGAATCAAATTAAAGTCAAACACATTAAAAAAAGCTATTAAAATCAAATGAAAGTGAAATACAATTACAAAGCTAATTGAATAAAATGAAGGTAAACACATTCAAACAAAGCTATTAAAATAATATGAAAGTGAAATGCATTCTACACAGCAAATTGAATTAAATGAAAGTCAAACACATTCATAAAAATCTTTTTGAATTAAGTGAAAGTCAAACACATTAAAACAAAGCTATTTTAATCAAATGAAAGTGAAATGAATTCTTCAAAGCTAATTGAACCAAATGAAGTCAAACACATTAAAAAAAGCTAATTAAATCAAATGAAAGTGAAATGCATTCTACACAGCAAATTGAATTAAATGCAAGTCAAACACATTCATAAAAAGCTTTTTGAATTAAGTGAAAGTCAAACACATTAAAACAATGCTATTTTAATCATTTGAATGTAAAATGAATTCTACAAAGCTAAATGAATCAAATGAAAGCCAAACACATTCAAACAAAGCTTTATGAATCAAACGAAAGTCAAACATATTTAAACAAAACTATTTGAATCAAATGAAAGTCAAATGCAATCTTCATAGCTAATTGAATCAAATGAAAGTCAAACATATTCAAACAAAGCTTTTTGAATCAAGTAACAGTCAAACACATTAAAACAAAGCTATTTGAATCAAATGAAAGTGAAATACATTCTACAATGCTATTAAAATGAAAGTCAAACACATTCAAATACAGCTTTTAATTCAAATGAAAGAAAATGCATTCAACAATGCTAATTGAATGAAATGAAAGTCAAACACATTTAGAAAAAGCTATTTAAATCAAATAAAAGTTAAATACATTTTAAAAAAGCTTTTTAAATCAAATGAAAGTCAAACACATTCAAACAAAGTTATTTAATCAAATGAAAGTAAAAATTCTACAAAGCTAATTGAATAAAATGAAGGCAAACACATTCAAACAAAGCTATTTAAATCAAATGAAATTGAAATGCATTATACAAAGCTAATTGAATCAAATGAAAGTCAAACACATTCAAATAAAGCTTTTTGAATCAAATGAAATTGAAATGCATTCTACAAAGCTAATTGAATCAAATGAAAGTCAAACACATTCAAACAAAGCTTTTTGAATCAAATGAAAGTCAAGTGCATTTTTCATAGCTAATTCAATCAAATATAAGTCAAACACATTCAAACAAAGCTTTTGAGTCAAATAGAAGTCAAATGAATTATTCAAAGCTAATTGAATCAAAAGAAAGTCAAACATTCATAAAAAGCATTATGAATCAAATAAAAGTCAAACACATTCAAACAAAACTATTTGAATCAAATGAAAGTGAAACACATTCAATCAAAGCTTTTTGAATCAAATGAAAGTTAAACACATTCAAACAAAGCTATTTCAATCAAATGAAAGTGAAATGCATTCTACAAAGCTAATTGAATCAAATGAAAGTCAAACACGTTCAAATAAAGCTTTTGATTCAAATAAAAGGCAAATGCATTCAATAATGCTAATTGAACCAAATGAAAGTCAAACACATTCAAAAAGCTTTTTAAATCAAATGAAAGTCAAACACATTCAAACAAAGCAATTAAAATCAAATGAAAGTAAAATGCAATTCAAACAAAGCTATTTTAAATCAAATGAAAGTGAAATGTATTCTACAAAGCTAATTGAATCAAATGAAAGTCAAATGCATTCAACAAAGCTTATTAAATCGAATGAAAGTCAAATGCATTCAATAATGCTTATTGTATCAAAAGAAAGTCAAATGCATTTTTCAAAGCAAATTCAATCAAATGAAAGTCAAACACATTCAAACAAAGATTTTGAATCAAATAAAAGTCAAATGAACTCTTCAAAGCTAATTGAACCAAATGAAAGTCAAACACATTCAAACAAAGCATTATTAATCAAATGAAAGTCAAATGAATTCTTCATAGCTAATTGATTAAAATTAAAGTCAAACACATTCAAACAAAGCTTTATAAATCAAGAGAAAGTGAAACTCATTAAAACAAAGCTATTTGAATCAAATGAAAGTGAAATACATTCTACAATGCTAATTAAATCATATGAAAGTCAAACACATTCAAACAAAACTTTTTGAATCAAATGAAAGTCAAATGCATTCAAAAAACTTACTAAATCAAATGCAAGTGAAACATTTTAAAAAAGCTTTTTAAATCAAATAAAAGTCAAACACATTTAAACAAAGCTTTTTAAATCAAATGAAAGTCAAACACATTCAAACAAAGCGATTAAATTCAAATAAAAGTGAAATGCAATTTACAAAGCTAATTGAATAAAATTAAGGCAAACACGTTCAAAGAAAGCTATTTAAATCAAATGAAAGTGAAATGCATTCTACAAAGCTTATTGAATCAAATGAAGTAGTCAAACACATTCAAACAAAGGTATTTAAATCAATTGAAAGTGAAATGCATTCTACAAAGCAAATTGAATCAAATTAAAGTCAAACACATTAAAAAAAAGCTATTAAAATCAAATGAAAGTGAAATGCAATTTACAAAGCTAATTGAATAAAATGAAGGCAAACACATTTCAAACAAAGCTATTAAAATAATATGAAAGTGAAATGCATTCTACACAGCAAATTGAATTAAATGAAAGTCAAACACATTCATAAAAATCTTTTTGAATTAAGTGAAAGTCAAACACATTAAAACAAAGCTATTTTAATCAAATGAAAGTGAAATGAATTCTTCAAAGCTAATTGAACCAAATGAAGTCAAACACATTAAAAAAAGCTAATTAAATCAAATGAAAGTGAAATGCATTCTACACAGCAAATTGAATTAAATGCAAGTCAAACACATTCATAAAAAGCTTTTTGAATTAAGTGAAAGTCAAACACATTAAAACAATGCTATTTTAATCATTTGAATGTAAAATGAATTCTACAAAGCTAAATGAATCAAATGAAAGCCAAACACATTCAAACAAAGCTTTATGAATCAAACGAAAGTCAAACATATTTAAACAAAACTATTTGAATCAAATGAAAGTAAATGCAATCTTCATAGCTAATTGAATCAAATGAAAGTCAAACATATTCAAACAAAGCTTTTTGAATCAAGTAACAGTCAAACACATTAAAACAAAGCTATTTGAATCAAATGAAAGTGAAATACATTCTACAATGCTATTAAAATGAAAGTCAAACACATTCAAATACAGCTTTTAATTCAAATGAAAGAAAAATGCATTCAACAATGCTAATTGAATGAAATGAAAGTCAAACACATTTAGAAAAAGCTATTTAAATCAAATAAAAGTCAAATACATTTAAATAAAGCTTTTTAAATCAAATGAAAGTCAAACACATTCAAACAAAGTTATTTAAATCAAATGAAAGTGAAACGCATTCTACAAAGCTAATTGAATAAAATGAAGGCAAACGCATTCAAACAAAGCTATTTAAATCAAATGAAATTGAAATGCATTATACAAAGCTAATTGAATCAAATGAAAGTCAAACACATTCAAATAAAGCTTTTTGAATCAAATGAAATTGAAATGCATTCTACAAAGCTAATTGAATCAAATGAAAGTCAAACACATTCA
>NW_018742301.1:0-32123 GCF_001683475.1 Chenopodium quinoa | reverse complement strand
AATCAATTAGCTTTGTTTAATGCATTTGACTTTCATTTAATTAAAAAAAGCTTTGTTTGAATGTGTTTGACTTTAATTTGATTCAAATAGCTTTGTTTGAATGATTTTGACTTTCACTTGATTTAAATACCTTTTTTGAATATGTTTGACTTTCATTTGATTCAAATAGCTTTGTTTGAATGTGTTTGCTTTCCATTGGATTTAATTAGCTTTATTTGAATGTGGTTGACTTTTAATTGATTCAATTTGATCTTTTGAATGCATTTGACTTTCATTTGATTCAAAAAAGATTCGTTTGAATGTGTTTGACTTTCATATGATTCAATTAGTATCGTTGAATGCATTTGTCAATCATTTGATTCAAAAAGCTATGTTTGAATTTGTTTGACTTTCACTTGATTCAATTAGCTTTTTTTAACTCATTTGACTTTCTTTGGATTCAAAAATCTTTGTTTGAATGTGTTTGAATTTCACTTGATTTAAATTAGCTTTGTTTGAATGTTTTAACTTTCATTTGATTCAATTAGCTTTGTTTGAATGTGGTTGACTTTAATCTGATTCAAATAGCTTTGTTTGAATGATTTTTGACTTTCACTTGATTTAAATACCTTTTTTGAATGTGTTTGACTTTCATTTGATTCAAATACCTTTGTTTGAATGTGTTTGCCTTCCATTGGATTTAATTAGCTTTGTTTGAATGTGGTTGACTTTTAATTGATTCAATTTGATCTTTTGAACGCATTTGACTTTCATTTGATTCAAAAAGATTTGTTTGAATGTGTTTGACTTTCATATGATTCAATTAGTATCGTTGAATGCATTTGACAATCCATTTGATTCAAAAAGCTATGTTTGAATTTGTTTGACTTTCACTTGATTCAATTAGCTTTTTTGAACTCATTTGACTTTCTTTGGATTGAAAAAGCTTTGTTTGAATGTGTTTGAATTTCACTTGATTTAAATTAGCTTTGTTTGAATGTGGTTAACTTTCATTTGATTCAATTAGCATTGTTTGAATGTGGTTGACTTTCATTTGATTCAATTAGGTTTGTTAGAATGCCATTGACTTTCGTTTGATTCAATTAGGTTTGCTAGAATGCCATTCACTTTCATTTGATTCAATTAGATTTGTTGAATGCATATGACTTTCATTTGATTCAAAAAGCTTTGTTTGAATGTGTTTGACTTTCATTTGATTCAATTAGCTTTGTTTGAATGTGATTGACTTTCATTTGAATCAATTAGCTTTGTTTAATGCATTTGACTTTCATTTAATTCAAAAAGCTTTGTTTGAATGTGTTTGACTTTAATTTGATTCAAATAGCTTTGTTTGAATGTTTTTTGACTTTCACTTGATTTATTACCTTTTTTAAATGCGTTTGACTTTCATTTGATTCAAATAGCATTTCTTGAATGTGTTTGACTTTCATTTGGTTTAAAAAGCTTTGTTTGAATGTGTTTGACTTTCATTTGATTCAATTAGCATCGTTGAACGCATTTGAAAGTCATTTGATTCAAAAAACTTTGTTTGAATTACCTAGACTTTCACTTGATTCAATTAGCTTTTTTTGAATGCATTTAACTTTCATTTGATTTAAAAAGCTTTGATTAAATATAATTGACTTTCACTTGATTTAATTACTTTTTTTTAATTGCATTTGACTTTCAGTTGATTTAAAAAGATTTTTTTAAATGTGCTTGACTTTCATATGATTCAATTAGCATCGTTGAATGGATTTGACAATCATTTGATTCAAAAAGCTTTGTTTGACTTTCACTTGATTCAAATCGCAATTTTGAATGCATTTGAATTTCATTTGATTGAAAAAGCTTTGTTTGAATGTGTTTGATTTTTGTTTGGTTAAATTAGCTTTGTTTGAATGTGATTGACTTTTATTTAAATCAATTAGCTTTGTTTAATGCATTTGACTTTCATTTAATTAAAAAAGCTTTGTTTGAATGTGTTTGACTTTAATTTGATTCAAATAGCTTTGTTTGAATGATTTTGACTTTCACTTGATTTAAATACCTTTTTTGAATATGTTTGACTTTCATTTGATTCAAATAGCTTTGTTTGAATGTGTTTGCCTTCCATTGGATTTAATTAGCTTTATTTGAATGTGGTTGACTTTTAATTGATTCAATTTGATCTTTTGAATGCATTTGACTTTCATTTGATTCAAAATGATTCGTTTGAATGTGTTTGACTTTCATATGATTCAATTAGTATCGTTGAATGCATTTGACAATCATTTGATTCAAAAAGCTATGTTTGAATTTGTTTGACTTTCACTTGATTCATTTAGCTTTTTTTAACTCATTTGACTTTCTTTGGATTCAAAAATCTTTGTTTGAATGTGTTTGAATTTCACTTGATTTAAATTAGCTTTGTTTGAATGTTGTTAACTTTCATTTGATTCAATTAGCTTTGTTTGAATGTGGTTGACTTTCATTTGATTCAATTAGGTTTGTTAGAATGTCATTGACTTTCGTTTGATTCAATTAGGTTTGTTAGAATGCCATTGACTTTCATTTGATTCAATTAGCTTTGTTGAATGCATATGACTTTCATTTGATTCAAAAAGCTTTGTTTGAATGTTTTTGACTTTCATTTGATTCAATTAGCATCGTTGAACGCATTTGACAGTCATTTGATTCAAAAAGCTTTGTTTGAATTACCCAGACATTCACTTGATTCAATTAGATTTTTTGAATGCATTTAACTTTCATTTGATTTAAAAAGCTTTGTTTAAATGTAATTGACTTTCACTTGATTTAATTACTTTTTTTTTAATTGCATTTGACTTTCAGTTGATTCAAAAAGATTTTTTTGAATGTGCTTGACTTTCATATGATTCAATTAGCTTCGTTGAATGGATTTGACAATCATTTGATTCAAAAAGCTTTGTTTGACTTTCACTTGATTCAAATCGCTATTTTGAATGCATTTGAATTTCATTTAATTCAAAAAGCTTTGTTTTAATGTGTTTGACTATAATCTGATTCAAATAGCTTTGTTTGAATGTTTTTGACTTTCACTTGATTTAAATACCTTTTTTGTATGCGTTTGACTTTCATTTGATTCAAATACCTTTGTTTGAATGTGTTTGCCTTCCATTGGATTTAATTAGCTTTGTTTGAATGTGGTTGACTTTTAATTGATTCAATTTGATCTTTTGAACGCATTTGACTTTCATTTGATTCAAAAAGATTTGTTTGAATGTGTTTGACTTTCATATGATTCAATTAGTATCGTTGAATGCATTTGACAATCCATTTGATTCAAAAAGCTATGTTTGAATTTGTTTGACTTTCACTTGATTCAATTAGCTTTTTTGAACTCATTTGACTTTCTTTGGATTGAAAAAGCTTTGTTTGAATGTGTTTGAATTTCACTTGATTTAAATTAGCTTTGTTTGAATGTGGTTAACTTTCATTTGATTCAATTAGCATTGTTTGAATGTGGTTGACTTTCATTTGATTCAATTAGGTTTGTTAGAATGCCATTGACTTTCGTTTGATTCAATTAGGTTTGCTAGAATGCCATTCACTTTCATTTGATTCAATTAGATTTGTTGAATGCATATGACTTTCATTTGATTCAAAAAGCTTTGTTTGAATGTGTTTGACTTTCATTTGATTCAATTAGCTTTGTTTGAATGTGATTGACTTTCATTTGAATCAATTAGCTTTGTTTAATGCATTTGACTTTCATTTAATTCAAAAAGCTTTGTTTGAATGTGTTTGACTTTAATTTGATTCAAATAGCTTTGTTTGAATGTTTTTTGACTTTCACTTGATTTATTACCTTTTTTAAATGCGTTTGACTTTCATTTGATTCAAATAGCATTTCTTGAATGTGTTTGACTTTCATTTGGTTTAAAAAGCTTTGTTTGAATGTGTTTGACTTTCATTTGATTCAATTAGCATCGTTGAACGCATTTGAAAGTCATTTGATTCAAAAAACTTTGTTTGAATTACCTAGACTTTCACTTGATTCAATTAGCTTTTTTGAATGCATTTAACTTTCATTTGATTTAAAAAGCTTTGATTAAATATAATTGACTTTCACTTGATTTAATTACTTTTTTTTAATTGCATTTGACTTTCAGTTGATTTAAAAAGATTTTTTTAAATGTGCTTGACTTTCATATGATTCAATTAGCATCGTTGAATGGATTTGACAATCATTTGATTCAAAAAGCTTTGTTTGACTTTCACTTGATTCAAATCGCAATTTTGAATGCATTTGAATTTCATTTGATTGAAAAAGCTTTGTTTGAATGTGTTTGATTTTTGTTTGGTTAAATTAGCTTTGTTTGAATGTGATTGACTTTTATTTAAATCAATTAGCTTTGTTTAATGCATTTGACTTTCATTTAATTAAAAAAGCTTTGTTTGAATGTGTTTGACTTTAATTTGATTCAAATAGCTTTGTTTGAATGATTTTGACTTTCACTTGATTTAAATACCTTTTTTGAATATGTTTGACTTTCATTTGATTCAAATAGCTTTGTTTGAATGTGTTTGCCTTCCATTGGATTTAATTAGCTTTATTTGAATGTGGTTGACTTTTAATTGATTCAATTTGATCTTTTGAATGCATTTGACTTTCATTTGATTCAAAATGATTCGTTTGAATGTGTTTGACTTTCATATGATTCAATTAGTATCGTTGAATGCATTTGACAATCATTTGATTCAAAAAGCTATGTTTGAATTTGTTTGACTTTCACTTGATTCATTTAGCTTTTTTTAACTCATTTGACTTTCTTTGGATTCAAAAATCTTTGTTTGAATGTGTTTGAATTTCACTTGATTTAAATTAGCTTTGTTTGAATGTTGTTAACTTTCATTTGATTCAATTAGCTTTGTTTGAATGTGGTTGACTTTCATTTGATTCAATTAGGTTTGTTAGAATGTCATTGACTTTCGTTTGATTCAATTAGGTTTGTTAGAATGCCATTGACTTTCATTTGATTCAATTAGCTTTGTTGAATGCATATGACTTTCATTTGATTCAAAAAGCTTTGTTTGAATGTTTTTGACTTTCATTTGATTCAATTAGCATCGTTGAACGCATTTGACAGTCATTTGATTCAAAAAGCTTTGTTTGAATTACCCAGACATTCACTTGATTCAATTAGATTTTTTGAATGCATTTAACTTTCATTTGATTTAAAAAGCTTTGTTTAAATGTAATTGACTTTCACTTGATTTAATTACTTTTTTTTTAATTGCATTTGACTTTCAGTTGATTCAAAAAGATTTTTTTGAATGTGCTTGACTTTCATATGATTCAATTAGCTTCGTTGAATGGATTTGACAATCATTTGATTCAAAAAGCTTTGTTTGACTTTCACTTGATTCAAATCGCTAATTTGAATGCATTTGAATTTCATTTGATTGAAAAAGCTTTGTTTGAATGTGTTTGATTTTCATTTGATTAAATTAGCTTTGTTTGAATGTGATTGACTTTCATTTGAATCAATTAGCTTTGTTTAATGCATTTGACTTTCATTTAATTCAAAAAGCTTTGTTTGAATGTTTTTGACTTTAATTTGATTCAAATAGCTTTGTTTGAATGTTTTTGACTTTCACTTGATTTAAATACCTTTTTTTAAATGCGTTTGACTTTCATTTGATTCAAATAGCATTTCTTGAATGTGTTTGACTTTCATTTGGTTCAAAAAGCTTTGTTTGAATGTGTTTGACTTTTATTTGATTCAATTAGCATCGTTGAACGCATTTGAAAGTCATTTGATTCAAAAAACTTTGTTTGAATTACCTAGACTTTCACTTGATTCAATTAGCTTTTTTCAATGCATTTAACTTTCATTTGATTTAAAAAGCTTTGTTTAAATGTAATTGACTTTCACTTGATTTAATTACTTTTTTTTAATTGCATTTGACTTTCAGTTGATTCAAAAAGATTTGTTTGAATGTGCTTGACTTTCATATGATTCAATTAGCATCGTTGAATGGATTTAACAATCATTTGATTCAAAAAGCTTTGTTTGACTTTCACTTGATTCAAATCGCTATTTTGAATGCATTTGAATTTCATTTGATTGAAAAAGCTTTGTTTGAATGTGTTTGATTTTTATTTGGTTAAATTAGCTTTGTTTGAATGTGATTCACTTTCATTTGAATCAATTAGCTTTGTTTAATGCATTTGACTTTCATTTAATTCAAAAAGCTTTGTTTGAATGTGTTTGACTTTAATTTGATTCAAATAGCTTTGTTTGAATGTTTTTGACTTTCACTTGATTTAAATACCTTTTTTGAATGTGTTTGACTTTCATTTGATTCAAATAGCATTTCTTGAATGTGTTTGACTTTCATTTGGTTCAAAAAGCTTTGTTTGAATGTGTTTGACTCTCATTTGATTCAATTAGCATCGTTGAACGCATTTGAAAGTCATTTGATTAAAAAAACTTTGTTTGAATTACCTAGACTTTCACTTGATTCAATTAGCTTTTTTGAATGCATTTAACTTTCATTTGATTTAAAAAGCTTTGTTTAAATATAATTGACTTTCACTTGATTTAATTACTTTTTTTTAATTGCATTTGACTTTCAGTTGATTTAAAAAGATTTTTTTTGAATGTGCTTGACTTTCATTTGATTCAATTAGCATCGTTGAATGGATTTGACAATCATTTGATTCAAAAAGCTTTGTTTGACTTTCACTTGATTCAAATCGCAATTTTGAATGCATTTGAATTTCATTTGATTGAAAAAGCTTTGTTTGAATGTGTTTGATTTTTGTTTGGTTAAATTAGCTTTGTTTGAATGTGATTGACTTTTATTTAAATCAATTAGCTTTGTTTAATGCATTTGACTTTCATTTAATTAAAAAAGCTTTGTTTGAATGTGTTTGACTTTAATTTGATTCAAATAGCTTTGTTTGAATGATTTTGACTTTCACTTGATTTAAATACCTTTTTTGAATATGTTTGACTTTCATTTGATTCAAATAGCTTTGTTTGAATGTGTTTGCCTTCCATTGGATTTAATTAGCTTTATTTGAATGTGGTTGACTTTTAATTGATTCAATTTGATCTTTTGAATGCATTTGACTTTCATTTGATTCCAAAAGATTTGTTTGAATGTGTTTGACTTTCATATGATTCAATTAGTATCGTTGAATGCATTTGACAATCATTTGATTCAAAAAGCTATGTTTGAATTTGTTTGACTTTCACTTGATTCAATTAGCTTTTTTTAACTCATTTGACTTTCTTTGGATTCAAAAATCTTTGTTTGAATGTGTTTTAATTTCACTTGATTTAAATTAGCTTTGTTTGAATGTGGTTAACTTTCATTTGATTCAATTAGCTTTGTTTGAATGTGGTTGACTTTCATTTGATTCAATTAGGTTTGTTAGAATGTCATTGACTTTCGTTTGATTCAATTAGGTTTGTTAGAATGCCATTGATTTTCATTTGATTCAATTAGCTTTGTTGAATGCATATGACTTTCATTTGATTCAAAAAGCTTAGTTTTAATGTGTTTGACTTTCATTTGATTCAATTAGCATCGTTGAACGCATTTGACAGTCATTTGATTCAAAAAGCTTTGTTTGAATTACCTAGACTTTCACTTGATTCAATTACATTTTTTGAATGCATTTAACTTTCATTTTATTTAAAAAGCTTTGTTTAAATGTAATTGACTTTCACTTGATTTAATTACTTTTTTTTTAATTGCATTTGACTTTCAGTTGATTCAAAAAGATTTGTTTGAATGTGCTTGACTTTCATATGATTCAATTAGCATCGTTGAATGGATTTGACAATCATTTGATTCAAAAAGCTTTGTTTGACTTTCACTTGATTCAAATCGCTATTTTGAATGCATTTGAATTTCATTTGATTGAAAAAGCTTTGTTTGAATGTGTTTGATTTTTTTTTGGTTAAATTAGCTTTGTTTGAATGTGATTGACTTTCATTTGAATCAATTAGCTTTGTTTAATGCATTTGACTTTCACTTAATTCAAAAAGCTTTATTTGAATGTGTTTGACTTTAATCTGATTCAAATAGCTTTGTTTGAATGTTTTTGACTTTCACTTGATTTAAATACCTTTTTTAAATGCGTTTGACTTTCATTTGATTCAAATAGCATTTCTTGAATGTGTTTGACTTTCATTTGGTTCAAAAAGCTTTGTTTGAATGTGTTTGACTTTCATTTGATTCAATTAGTATCGTTGAATGCATTTGAAAGTCATTTGATTCAAAAAACTTTGTTTGAATTACCTAGACGTTCACTTGATTCAATTAGCTTTTTTGAATGCATTTAACTTTCATTTGATATAAAAAGCTTTGTTTAAATGTAATTGACTTTCACTTGATTTAATTACTTTTTTTTAATTGCATTTGACTTTCAGTTGATTTAAAAAGATTTGTTTGAATGTGCTTGACTTTCATATGATTCAATTAGCATCGTTGAATGGATTTGACAATCATTTGATTCAAAAAGCTTTGTTTGACTTTCACTTGATTCAAATCGCTATTTTGAATGCATTTGAATTTCATTTGATTGAAAAAGCTTTGTTTGAATGTGTTTGATTTTTATTTGGTTAAATTAGCTTTGTTTGAATGTGATTGATTTTCATTTGAATCAATTAGCTTTGTTTAATGCATTTGACTTTCATTTAATTCAAAAAGCTTTATTTGAATGTGTTTGACTTTAATTTGATTCAAATAGCTTTGTTTGAATGTTTTTGACTTTCACTTGATTTAAATACCTTTTTTTAAATGTGTTTGACTTTCATTTGATTCAAATAGCATTTCTTGAATGTGTTTGACTTTCATTTGGTTCAAAAACCTTTGTTTGAATGTGTTTGACTTTCATTTGATTCAATTAGCATCGTTGAACGCATTTGAAAGTCATTTGATTCAAAAAACTTTGTTTGAATTACCTAGACTTTCACTTGATTCAATTAGCTTTTTTGAATACATTTAACTTTCATTTGATTTAAAAAGCTTTGTTTAAATGTAATTGACTTTCACTTGATTTAATTACTTTTTTTTATTGCATTTGACTTTCAGTTGATTCAAAAAGATTGTTTGAATGTGCTTGACTTTCATATGATTCAATTAGCATCGTTGAATGGATTTGACAATCATTTGATTCAAAAAGCTTTGTTTGACTTTCACTTGATTCAAATCGCTATTTTGAATGCATTTGAATTTCATTTGATTAAAAAAGCTTTGTTTGAATGTGTTTGATTTTTATTTGGTTAAATTAGCTTTGTTTGAATGTGATTGATTTTCATTTGAATCAATTAGCTTTGTTTAATGCATTTGACTTTCACTTAATTCAAAAAGCTTTATTTGAATGTGTTTGACTTTAATCTGATTCAAATAGCTTTGTTTGAATGTTTTTGACTTTCACTTGATTTAAATACCTTTTTTAAATGCGTTTGACTTTCATTTGATTCAAATAGCATTTCTTGAATGTGTTTGACTTTCATTTGGTTCAAAAAGCTTTGTTTGAATGTGTTTGACTTTCATTTGATTCAATTAGCATCGTTGAACGCATTTGAAAGTCATTTGATTCAAAAAACTTTGTTTGAATTACCTAGACTTTCACTTGATTCAATTAGCTTTTTTGAATGCATTTAACTTCCATTTGATTTAAAAAGCTTTGTTTAAATGTAATTGACTTTCACTTGATTTAATTACTTTTTTTATTGCATTTGACTTTCAGTTGATTCAAAAAGATTTGTTTGAATGTGCTTGACTTTCATATGATTTAATTAGCATCGTTGAATGGATTTGACAATCATTTGATTCAAAAAGCTTTGTTTGACTTTCACTTGATTCAAATCGCTATTTTGAATGCATTTGAATTTCATTTGATTGAAAAAGCTTTGTTTGAATGTGTTTGATTTTTTTTTGGTTAAATTAGCTTTGTTTGAATGTGATTGACTTTCATTTGAATCAATTAGCTTTGTTTAATGCATTTGACTTTCACTTAATTCAAAAAGCTTTTTTTGAATGTGTTTGACTTTAATCTGATTCAAATAGCTTTGTTTGAATGTTTTTGACTTTCACTTGATTTAAATACCTTTTTTAAATGCGTTTGACTTTCATTTGATTCAAATAGCATTTCTTGAATGTGTTTGACTTTCATTTGGTTCAAAAAGCTTTGTTTGAATGTGTTTGACTTTCGTTTGATTCAATTAGCATCGTTGAATGCATTTGAAAGTCATTTGATTCAAAAAACTTTGTTTGAATTACCTAGACGTTCACTTGATTCAATTAGCTTTTTTGAATGCATTTAACTTTCATTTGATATAAAAAGCTTTGTTTAAATGTAATTGACTTTCACTTGATTTAATTACTTTTTTTTTAATTGCATTTGACTTTCAGTTGATTCAAAAGGATTTGTTTGAATGTGCTTGACTTTCATATGATTCAATTAGCATCGTTGAATGGATTTGACAATCATTTGATACAAAAAGCTTTGTTTGACTTTCACTTGATTTAAATCGCTATTTTGAATGCATTTGAATTTCATTTGATTGAAAAAGCTTTGTTTGAATGTGTTTGATTTTTATTTGGTTAAATTAGCTTTGTTTGAATGTGATTGACTTTCATTTGAATCAATTAGCTTTGTTTAATGCATTTGACTTTCATTTAATTGAAAAAGCTTTGTCTGAATGTGTTTGACTTTAATTTGATTCAAATAGCTTTGTTTGAATGATTTTGACTTTCACTTGATTTAAATACGTTTTTTGAATATGTTTGACTTTCATTTGAATCAAAAAGCTTTGTTTGAATGTGTTTGAATTTCACTTTATTTAAATTAGCTTTGTTTGAATGTGGTTAACTTTCATTTGATTCAATTAGCTTTGTTTGAATGTGGTTAACTTTCATTTGATTCAATTAGGTTTGTTAGAATGCCATTGACTTTCGTTTGATTCAATTAGGTTTGTTAGAATGCCATTGACTTTCATTTGATTCAATTAGCATTGTTGAATGCATATGACTTTCATTTGATTCAAAAAGCTTTGTTTGAATATGTTTGACTTTCATTTGATTCAATGAGCATCGTTGAACGCATTTGACAGTCATTTGATTCAAAAAGCTTTGTTTGAATTACCTAGACTTTCACTTGATTCAATTAGCTTTTTTGAATGCATTTAACTTTCATTTGATTTAAAAAGCTTTGTTTAAATGTAATTGACTTTTACTTGATTTAATTACTTTTTTTAATTGCATTTGACTTTCAATTGATTCAAAAACATTTGTTTGAATGTGCTTGACTTTCATATGATTCAATTAGCATCGTTGAATGGATTTGACAATCATTTGATTCAAAAAGCTTAGTTTGACTTTCACTTGATTCAAATCGCTATTTTGAATGCATTTGAATTTCATTTGCTTGAAAAAGCTTTGTTTGAATGTGTTTGATTTTTATTTGGTTAAATTAGCTTTGTTTGAATGTGATTGACTTTCATTTGAATCAATTAGCTTTGTTTAATGCATTTGACTTTCATTTAATTCAAAAAGCTTTGTTTGAATGTGTTTGACTTTAATTTGATTCAAATAGCTTTGTTTGAATGATTTTGACTTTCACTTGATTTAAATACCTTTTTTGAATGTGTTTGACTTTCGTTTGATTCAAATAGCTTTGTTTGAATGTGTTTGCCTTCCATTGGATTTAATTAGCTTTGTTTGAAGGTTGACTTTTAATTGATTCAATTTGATCTTTTGAACGCATTTGACTTTCATTTGATTCAAAAAGATTTGTTTGAATGTGTTTGACTTTCATATGGTTCAATTAGTATCGTTGAATGCATTTGACAATCATTTGATTCAAAAAGCTATGTTTGAATTTGTTTGACTTTCACATGATTCAATTAGCTTTTTTGAACTCATTTGACTTTCTTAGGATTCAAAAAGCTTTGTTTGAATGTGTTTGAATTTCACTTGATTTAAATTAGCTTTATTTGAATGTGGTTAACTTTCATTTGATTCAATTAGCATTGTTTGAATGTGGTTGACTTTCATTTGATTCAATTAGGTTTGTTAGAATGCCATTGACTTTCGTTTGATTCAATTCGGTTTGTTAGAATGCCATTGACTTTCATTTGATTCAATTAGATTTGTTGAATGCATATGACTTTCATTTGATTCAAAAAGCTTTGTTTGAATGTGTTTGACTTTCATTTGATTTAATTAGCATCGTTGAACGCATTTGACAGTCATTTGATTCAAAAAGCTTTGTTTGAATTACCTTGACTTTCACTTGATTCAATTAGCTTTTTTGAATGCATTTAACTTTCATTTGATTTAAAAAGCTTTGTTTAAATGTAATTGACTTTCACTTGATTTAATTACTTTTTTTTTAATTGCATTTGACTTTCAGTTGATTCAAAAAGATTTGTTTGAATGTGCTTGACTTTCATATGATTCAATTAGATTCGTTGAATGGATTTGACAATCATTTGATTCAAAAAGCTTTGTTTGACTTTCACTTGATTCAAATCGCTATTTTGAAAGCATTTGAATTTCATTTGATTGAAAAAGCTTTGTTTGAATGTGTTTGATTTTTATTTGGTTAAATTAGCTTTGTTTGAATGAGATTGACTTTCATTTGAATCAATTAGCTTTGTTTAATGCATTTGACTTTCATTTAATTCAAAAAGCTTTGTTTGAATGTGTTTGACTTTAATCTGATTCAAATAGCTTTGTTTGAATGTTTTTGACTTTCACTTGATTTAAATACCTTTTTTGAATGCGTTTGACTTTCATTTGATTCAAATAGCATTTCTTGAATGTGTTTGACTTTCATTTGGTTCAAAAAGCTTTGTTTGAATGTGTTTGACTTTCATTTGATTCAATTAGCATCGTTGAACGCATTTGAAAGTCATTTGATTTAAAAAAACTTTGTTTGAATTACCTAGACTTTCACTTGGTTCAATTAGCTTTTTTGAATGCATTTAAATTTCATTTGATTTAAAAAGCTTTGTTTAAATGTAATTGACTTTCACTTGATTTAATTACTTTTTTTATTGCATTTGACTTTCAGTTGATTCAAAAAGATTTGTTTGAATGTGCTTGACTTTCATATGATTCAATTAGCATCGTTGAATGGATTTGACAATCATTTGATTCAAAAAGCTTTGTTTGACTTTCACTTGATTCAAATCGCTATTTTGAAAGCATTTGAATTTCATTTGATTGAAAAAGCTTTGTTTGAATGTGTTTGATTTTTATTTGGTTAAATTAGCTTTGTTTGAATGAGATTGACTTTCATTTGAATCAATTAGCTTTGTTTAATGCATTTGACTTTCATTTAATTTAAAAAAGCTTTATTTGAATGTGTTTGACTTTAATCTGATTCAAATAGCTTTGTTTGAATGTTTTTAACTTTCACTTGATTTAAATACCTTTTTTAAATGCGTTTGACTTTCATTTGATTCAAATAGCATTTCTTGAATGTGTTTGACTTTCATTTGGTTCAAAAAGCTTTGTTTGAATGTGTTTGACTTTCATTTGATTCAATTACCATCGTTGAACGCATTTGAAAGTCATTTGATTCAAAAAACTTTGTTTGAATTACCTAGACTTTCACTTGATTCAATTAGCTTTTTTGAATGCATTTAAATTTCATTTGATTTAAAAAGCTTTGTTTAAATGTAATTGACTTTCACTTGATTTAATTACTTTTTTTAATTGCATTTGACTTTCAGTTGATTCAAAAAGATTTGTTTGAATGTGCTTGACTTTCATATGATTCAATTAGCATCGTTGAATGGATTTGACAACCATTTGATTCAAAAAGATTTGTTTGACTTTCACTTGATTCAAATCGCAATTTTGAATGCATTTGAATTTCATTTGATTGAAAAAGCTTTGTTTGAATGTGTTTGATTTTTATTTGGTTAAATTAGCTTTGTTTGAATGTGATTGATTTTCATTTGAATCAATTAGCTTTGTTTAATGCATTTGACTTTCACTTAATTCAAAAAGCTTTATTTGAATGTGTTTGACTTTAATCTGATTCAAATAGCTTTGTTTGAATGTTTTTGACTTTCACTTGATTTAAATACCTTTTTTAAATGCGTTTGACTTTCATTTGATTCAAATAGCATTTCTTGAATGTGTTTGACTTTCATTTGGTTCAAAAAGCTTTGTTTGAATGTGTTTGACTTTCATTTGATTCAATTAGCATCGTTGAACGCATTTGAAAGTCATTTGATTCAAAAAACTCTGTTTGAATTACCTAGACTTTCACTTGATTCAATTAGCTTTTTTGAATGCATTTAACTTTCATTTGGTTTAAAAAGCTTTGTTTAAATGTAATTGACTTTCACTTGATTTAATTACATTTTTTTATTGCATTTGACTTTCAGTTGATTCAAACAGATTTTTTTGAATGTGCTTGACTTTCATATGATTCAATTAGCATCGTTGAATGGATTTGACAATCATTTGATTCAAAAAGCTTTGTTTGACTTTCACTTGATTCAAATCGCTATTTTGAATGCATTTGAATTTCATTTGATTGAAAAAGCTTTGTTTGAATGTGTTTGATTTTTATTTGGTTAAATTAGCTTTGTTTGAATGTGATTGACTTTCATTTGAATCAATTAGCTTTGTTTAATGCATTTGACTTTCATTTAATTCAAAAAGCTTTGTTTGAATGTGTTTGACTTTAATTTGATTCAAATAGCTTTGTTTGAATGTTTTTGACTTTCACTTGATTTAAATACCTTTTTTGAATGCGTTTGACTTTCATTTGATTCAAATAGCATTTCTTGAATGTGTTTGACTTTCATTTGGTTCAAAAAGCTTTGTTTAAATGTGTTTAACTTTCATTTGATTCAATTAGCGTCGTTGAACGCATTTGAAAGTCATTTGATTCAAAAAACTTTGTTTGAATTACCTAGACTTTCACTTGATTCAATTAGCTTTTTTGAATGCATTTAACTTTCATTTGATTTAAAAAGCTTTGTTTAAATGTAATTGACTTTCACTTGATTTAATTACTTTTTTTTATTGCATTTGACTTTCAGTTGATTCAAAAAGATTTGTTTGAATGTGCTTGACTTTCATATGATTCAATTAGCATCGTTGAATGGATTTGACAATCATTTGATTCAAAAAGCTTTGTTTGACTTTCACTTGATTCAAATCGCTATTTTGAACGCATTTGAATTTCATTTGATTGAAAAAGCTTTGTTTGAATGTGTTTGATTTTTATTTGGTTAAATTAGCTTTGTTTGAATGTGATTGATTTTCATTTGAATCAATTAGCTTTGTTTAATGCATTTGACTTTCATTTAATTCAAAAAGCTTTGTTTGAATGTGTTTGACTTTAATCTGATTCAAATAGCTTTGTTTGAATGTTTTTGACTTTCACTTGATTTAAATACCTTTTTTGAATGCGTTTGACTTTCATTTGATTCAAATAGCATTTCTTGAATGTGTTTGACTTTCATTTGGTTCAAAAAGCTTTGTTTGAATGTGTTTGACTTTCATTTGATTCAATTAGCATCGTTGAACGCATTTGAAAGTCATTTGATTCAAAAAACTTTGTTTGAATTACCTAGACTTTCACTTGATTCAATTAGCTTTTTTGAATGCATTTAAATTTCATTTGATTTAAAAAGCTTTGTTTAAATGTAATTGACTTTCACTTGATTTAATTACTTTTTTTAATTGCATTTGACTTTCAGTTGATTCAAAAAGATTTGTTTGAATGTGCTTGACTTTTATATGATTCAATTAGCATCGTTGAATGGATTTGACAATCATTTGATTCAAAAAGCTTTGTTTGAATTTCACTTGATTCAAATCGCTATGTTGAATGCATTTGAATTTCATTTGATTGAAAAAGCTTTGTTCGAATGTGTTTGATTTTTGTTTGGTTAAATTAGCTTTGTTTGAATGTGATTGATTTTCATTTGAATCAATTAGCTTTGTTTAATGCATTTGACTTTCATTTAATTCAAAAACGCTTTGTTTGAATGTGTTTGACTTTAATCTGATGCAAATAGCTTTGTTTTAATGTTTTTTACTTTCACTTGATTTAAATACCTTTTTTGAATGCGTTTGACTTTCATTTGATTCAAATAGCTTTGTTTGAATGTGTTTGCCTTCCATTGATTTAATTAGCTTTGTTTGAATGTGGTTGACTTTTAATTGATTCAATTTGATCTTTTGAATGCATTTGACTTTCATTTGATTCAAAAAGATTTGTTTGAATGTTTTTGACTTTCATATGATTCAATTAGTATCGTTGAATGCATTTGACAATCATTTGATTCAAAAAGCTATGTTTGAATTTGTTTGACTTTCACTTGATTCAATTAGCTTTTTTTGAACTCATTTGACTTTCTTTGGATTCAAAAAGCTTTGTTTGAATGTATTTGAATTTCACTTGATTTAAATTAGCTTTGTTTGAATGTGGTTAACTTTCATTTGATTCAATTAGCTTTGTTTGAATGTGGTTGACTTTCATTTGATTCAATTAGGTTTGTTAGAATGCCATTGACTTTCGTTTGATTCAATTAGGTTTGTTAGAATGCCATTGACTTTCATTTGATTCAATTAGCTTTGTTGAATGCATATGACTTTCATTTGATTCAAAAAGCTTTGTTTGAATGTGTTTGACTTTCATTTGATTCAATTAGCATCGTTGAACACATTTGACAGTCATTTGATTCAAAAAGCTTTGTTTGAATTACCTAGACTTTCACTTGATTCAATTAGCTTTTTTGAATGCATTTAACTTTCATTTGATTTAAAAAGCTTTGTTTAAATGTAATTGACTTTCACTTGATTTAATTACTTTTTTTTAATTGCATTTGACTTTCAGTTGATTCAAAAAGATTTGTTTGAATGTGCTTGACTTTCATATGATTCAATTAGCATCGTTGAATGGATTTGACAATCATTTGATCCAAAAAGCTTTGTTTGACTTTCACTTGATTCAAATCGCTATTTTGAATGCATTTGAATTTCATTTGATTGAAAAAGCTTTGTTTGAATGTGTTTGATTTTTATTTGGTTAAATTAGCTTTGTTTGAATGTGATTGACTTTCATTTGAATCAATTAGCTTTGTTTAATGCATTTGACTTTCATTTAATTCAAAAAGCTTTGTTTGAATGTGTTTGACTTTAATTTGATTCAAATAGCTTTGTTTGAATGTTTTTGACTTTCACTTGATTTAAATACCTTTTTTGAATGCGTTTGACTTTCATTTGATTCAAATAGCATTTCTTGAATGTGTTTGACTTTCATTTGGTTCAAAAAGCTTTGTTTAAATGTGTTTAACTTTCATTTGATTCAATTAGCGTCGTTGAACGCATTTGAAAGTCATTTGATTCAAAAAACTTTGTTTGAATTAC
The DNA here is from genome assembly GCF_001683475.1 of Chenopodium quinoa. Lineage (NCBI taxonomy): Eukaryota > Viridiplantae > Streptophyta > Magnoliopsida > Caryophyllales > Amaranthaceae > Chenopodium > Chenopodium quinoa. The sequence goes on along the minus strand of NW_018742301.1, from coordinate 14,750 downwards.
CTAGACTTTCACTTGATTCAATTAGCTTTTTTGAATGCATTTAACTTTCATTTGATTTAAAAAGCTTTGTTTAAATGTAATTGACTTTCACTTGATTTAATTACTTTTTTTTATTGCATTTGACTTTCAGTTGATTCAAAAAGATTTGTTTGAATGTGCTTGACTTTCATATGATTCAATTAGCATCGTTGAATGGATTTGACAATCATTTGATTCAAAAAGCTTTGTTTGACTTTCACTTGATTCAAATCGCTATTTTGAACGCATTTGAATTTCATTTGATTGAAAAAGCTTTGTTTGAATGTGTTTGATTTTTATTTGGTTAAATTAGCTTTGTTTGAATGTGATTGATTTTCATTTGAATCAATTAGCTTTGTTTAATGCATTTGACTTTCATTTAATTCAAAAAGCTTTGTTTGAATGTGTTTGACTTTAATCTGATTCAAATAGCTTTGTTTGAATGTTTTTGACTTTCACTTGATTTAAATACCTTTTTTGAATGCGTTTGACTTTCATTTGATTCAAATAGCATTTCTTGAATGTGTTTGACTTTCATTTGGTTCAAAAAGCTTTGTTTGAATGTGTTTGACTTTCATTTGATTCAATTAGCATCGTTGAACGCATTTGAAAGTCATTTGATTCAAAAAACTTTGTTTGAATTACCTAGACTTTCACTTGATTCAATTAGCTTTTTTGAATGCATTTAAATTTCATTTGATTTAAAAAGCTTTGTTTAAATGTAATTGACTTTCACTTGATTTAATTACTTTTTTTAATTGCATTTGACTTTCAGTTGATTCAAAAAGATTTGTTTGAATGTGCTTGACTTTTATATGATTCAATTAGCATCGTTGAATGGATTTGACAATCATTTGATTCAAAAAGCTTTGTTTGAATTTCACTTGATTCAAATCGCTATGTTGAATGCATTTGAATTTCATTTGATTGAAAAAGCTTTGTTCGAATGTGTTTGATTTTTGTTTGGTTAAATTAGCTTTGTTTGAATGTGATTGATTTTCATTTGAATCAATTAGCTTTGTTTAATGCATTTGACTTTCATTTAATTCAAAACGCTTTGTTTGAATGTGTTTGACTTTAATCTGATGCAAATAGCTTTGTTTTAATGTTTTTTACTTTCACTTGATTTAAATACCTTTTTTGAATGCGTTTGACTTTCATTTGATTCAAATAGCTTTGTTTGAATGTGTTTGCCTTCCATTGATTTAATTAGCTTTGTTTGAATGTGGTTGACTTTTAATTGATTCAATTTGATCTTTTGAATGCATTTGACTTTCATTTGATTCAAAAAGATTTGTTTGAATGTTTTTGACTTTCATATGATTCAATTAGTATCGTTGAATGCATTTGACAATCATTTGATTCAAAAAGCTATGTTTGAATTTGTTTGACTTTCACTTGATTCAATTAGCTTTTTTGAACTCATTTGACTTTCTTTGGATTCAAAAAGCTTTGTTTGAATGTATTTGAATTTCACTTGATTTAAATTAGCTTTGTTTGAATGTGGTTAACTTTCATTTGATTCAATTAGCTTTGTTTGAATGTGGTTGACTTTCATTTGATTCAATTAGGTTTGTTAGAATGCCATTGACTTTCGTTTGATTCAATTAGGTTTGTTAGAATGCCATTGACTTTCATTTGATTCAATTAGCTTTGTTGAATGCATATGACTTTCATTTGATTCAAAAAGCTTTGTTTGAATGTGTTTGACTTTCATTTGATTCAATTAGCATCGTTGAACACATTTGACAGTCATTTGATTCAAAAAGCTTTGTTTGAATTACCTAGACTTTCACTTGATTCAATTAGCTTTTTTGAATGCATTTAACTTTCATTTGATTTAAAAAGCTTTGTTTAAATGTAATTGACTTTCACTTGATTTAATTACTTTTTTTTAATTGCATTTGACTTTCAGTTGATTCAAAAAGATTTGTTTGAATGTGCTTGACTTTCATATGATTCAATTAGCATCGTTGAATGGATTTGACAATCATTTGATCCAAAAAGCTTTGTTTGACTTTCACTTGATTCAAATCGCTATTTTGAATGCATTTGAATTTCATTTGATTGAAAAAGCTTTGTTTGAATGTGTTTGATTTTTGTTTGGTTAAATTAGCTTTGTTTGAATGTGATTGACTTTCATTTGAATCAATTAGCTTTGTTTAATGCATTTGACTTTCATTTAATTCAAAAAGTTTTGTTTGAATCTGTTTGACTTTAATCTGATTCAAATAGCTTTGTTTGAATGTTTTTGACTTTCACTTGATTTAAATACCTTTTTTGAATGCGTTTGACTTTCATTTGATTCAAATAGCATTTCTTGAATGTGTTTGACTTTCATTTGGTTCAAAAAGCTTTGTTTGAATGTGTTTGACTTTCATTTGATTCAATTAGCATCGTTGAACGCATTTGAAAGTCATTTGATTCAAAAAACTTTGATTGAATTACCTAGACTTTCACTTGATTCAATTAGCTTTTTTGAAAGCATTTAACTTTCATTTGATTTAAAAAGCTTTGTTTAAATGTAATTGACTTTCACTTGATTTTATTACTTTTTTTTAATTGCATTTGACTTTCAGTTGATTCAGAAAGATTTGTTTGAATGTGCTTGACTTTCATATGATTCAATTAGCATCGTTGAATGGATTTGACAATCATTTGATTCAAAAAGCTTTGTTTGACTTTCACTTGATTCAAATCGCTATTTTGAATGCATTTGAATTTCATTTGATTGAAAAAGCTTTGTTTGAATGTGTTTGATTTTTTTTTGGTTAAATTAGCTTTGTTTGAATGTGATTGACTTTCATTTGAATCAATTAGCTTTGTTTAATGCATTTGACTTTCATTTAATTCAAAAAGCTTTGTTTGAATGTGTTTGACTTTAATTTGATTCAAATAGCTTTGTTTGAATGTTTTTTACTTTCACTTGATTTAAATACCTTTTTTGAATGCGTTTGACTTTCATTTGATTCAAATAGCATTTCTTGAATGTTTTTGACTTTCATTTGGTTCAATAAGCTTTGTTTGAATGTGTTTGACTTTCATTTGATTCAATTAGCATCGTTGAACGCATTTGAAAGTCATTTGATTCAAAAAACTTTGTTTGAATTACCTAGACTTTCACTTGATTCAATTAGCTTTTTTGAATGCATTTAACTTTCATTTGATTTATGAAGCTTTGTTTAAATGTAATTGACTTTCACTTGATTTAATTACTTTTTTTTTAATTGCATTTGACTTTCAGTTGATTCAAAAAGATTTGTTTGAATGTGCTTGACTTTCATATGATTCAATTAGCATCAATGAATGGATTTGACAACCATTTGATTCAAAAAGCTTTGTTTGACTTTCACTTGATTCAAATCGCTATTTTGAATGCATTTGAATTTCATTTGATTGAAAAAGCTTTGTTTGAATGTGTTTGATTTTTGTTTGGTTAAATTAGCTTTGTTTGAATGTGATTGACTTTCATTTGAATCAATTAGCTTTGTTTAATGCATTTGACTTTCATTTAATTCAAAAAGTTTTGTTTGAATGTGTTTGACTTTAATCTGATTCAAATAGCTTTGTTTGAATGTTTTTTGACTTTCACTTGATTTAAATACCTTTTTTGAATGCGTTTGACTTTCATTTGATTCAAATAGCATTTCTTGAATGTGTTTGACTTTCATTTGGTTCAAAAAGCTTTGTTTGAATGTGTTTGACTTTCATTTGATTCAATTAGCATCGTTGAATGCATTTGAAAGTCATTTGATTCAAAAAACTTTGATTGAATTACCTAGACTTTCACTTGATTCAATTAGCTTTTTTGAATGCATTTAACTTTCATTTGATTTAAAAAGCTTTGTTTAAATGTAATTGACTTTCACTTGATTTTATTACTTTTTTTTAATTGCATTTGACTTTCAGTTGATTCAGAAAGATTTGTTTGAATGTGCTTGACTTTCATATGATTCAATTAGCATCGTTGAATGGATTTGACAATCATTTGATTCAAAAAGCTTTGTTTGACTTTCACTTGATTCAAATCGCTATTTTGAATGCATTTGAATTTCATTTGATTGAAAAATCTTTGTTTGAATGTGTTTGATTTTTTTTTGGTTAAATTAGCTTTGTTTGAATGTGATTGACTTTCATTTGAATCAATTAGCTTTGTTTAATGCATTTGACTTTCATTTAATTCAAAAAGCTTTGTTTGAATGTGTTTGACTTTAATTTGATTCAAATAGCTTTGTTTGAATGTTTTTTACTTTCACTTGATTTACATACCTTTTTTGAATGCGTTTGACTTTCATTTGATTCAAATAGCATTTCTTGAATGTGTTTGACTTTCATTTGGTTCAATAAGCTTTGTTTGAATGTGTTTGACTTTCATTTGATTCAATTAGCATCGTTGAACGCATTTGAAAGTCATTTGATTCAAAAAACTTTGTTTGAATTACCTAGACTTTCACTTGATTCAATTAGCTTTTTTGAATGCATTTAACTTTCATTTGATTTATGAAGCTTTGTTTAAATGTAATTGACTTTCACTTGATTTAATTACTTTTTTTTTAATTGCATTTGACTTTCAGTTGATTCAAAAAGATTTGTTTGAATGTGCTTGACTTTCATATGATTCAATTAGCATCAATGAATGGATTTGACAACCATTTGATTCAAAAAGCTTTGTTTGACTTTCACTTGATTCAAATCGCTATTTTGAATGCATTTGAATTTCATTTGATTGAAAAAGCTTTGTTTGAATGTGTTTGATTTTTGTTTGGTTAAATTAGCTTTGTTTGAATGTGATTGACTTTCATTTGAATCAATTAGCTTTGTTTAATGCATTTGACTTTCATTTAATTAAAAAAGCTTTGTTTGAATGTGTTTGACTTTAATTTGATTCAAATAGCTTTGTTTGAATGATTTTGACTTTCACTTGATTTAAATACGTTTTTTGAATGCGTTTGACTTTCATTTGATTCAAATAGCATTTCTTGAATGTGTTTGACTTTCATTTGGTTCAAAAAGCTTTGTTTGAATGTGTTTGACTTTCATTTGATTCAATTAGCATCGTTGAACGCATTTGAAAGTCATTTGATTCAAAAAACTTTGATTGAATTACCTAGACTTTCACTTGATTCAATTAGCTTTTTTGAAAGCATTTAACTTTCATTTGATTTAAAAAGCTTTGTTTAAATGTAATTGACTTTCACTTGATTTTATTACTTTTTTTTAATTGCATTTGACTTTCAGTTGATTCAGAAAGATTTGTTTGAATGTGCTTGACTTTCATATGATTCAATTAGCATCGTTGAATGGATTTGACAATCATTTGATTCAAAAAGCTTTGTTTGACTTTCACTTGATTCAAATCGCTATTTTGAATGCATTTGAATTTCATTTGATTGAAAAAGCTTTGTTTGAATGTGTTTGATTTTTTTTTGGTTAAATTAGCTTTGTTTGAATGTGATTGACTTTCATTTGAATCAATTAGCTTTGTTTAATGCATTTGACTTTCATTTAATTCAAAAAGCTTTGTTTGAATGTGTTTGACTTTAATTTGATTCAAATAGCTTTGTTTGAATGTTTTTTTACTTTCACTTGATTTAAATACCTTTTTTGAATGCGTTTGACTTTCATTTGATTCAAATAGCATTTCTTGAATGTTTTTGACTTTCATTTGGTTCAATAAGCTTTGTTTGAATGTGTTTGACTTTCATTTGATTCAATTAGCATCGTTGAACGCATTTGAAAGTAATTTGATTCAAAAAACTTTGTTTGAATTACCTAGACTTTCACTTCATTCAATTAGCTTTTTTGAATGCATTTAACTTTCATTTGATTTATGAAGCTTTGTTTAAATGTAATTGACTTTCACTTGATTTAATTACTTTTTTTTAATTGCATTTGACTTTCAGTTGATTCAAAAAGATTTGTTTGAATGTGCTTGACTTTCATATGATTCAATTAGCATCAATGAATGGATTTGACAACCATTTGATTCAAAAAGCTTTGTTTGACTTTCACTTGATTCAAATCGCTATTTTGAATGCATTTGAATTTCATTTGATTGAAAAAGCTTTGTTTGAATGTGTTTGATTTTTGTTTGGTTAAATTAGCTTTGTTTGAATGTGATTGACTTTCATTTGAATCAATTAGCTTTGTTTAATGCATTTGACTTTCATTTAATTCAAAAAGTTTTGTTTGAATGTGTTTGACTTTAATCTGATTCAAATAGCTTTGTTTGAATGTTTTTGACTTTCACTTGATTTAAATACCTTTTTTGAATGCGTTTGACTTTCATTTGATTCAAATAGCATTTCTTGAATGTGTTTGACTTTCATTTGGTTCAAAAAGCTTTGTTTGAATGTGTTTGACTTTCATTTGATTCAATTAGCATCGTTGAACGCATTTGAAAGTCATTTGATTCAAAAAACTTTGTTTGAATTACCTAGACTTTCACTTGATTCAATTAGCTTTTTTGAATGCATTTAACTTTCATTTGATTTATGAAGCTTTGTTTAAATGTAATTGACTTTCACTTGATTTAATTACTTTTTTTTTAATTGCATTTGACTTTCAGTTGATTCAAAAAGATTTGTTTGAATGTGCTTGACTTTCATATGATTCAATTAGCATCAATGAATGGATTTGACAACCATTTGATTCAAAAAGCTTTGTTTGACTTTCACTTGATTCAAATCGCTATTTTGAATGCATTTGAATTTCATTTGATTGAAAAAGCTTTGTTTGAATGTGTTTGATTTTTGTTTGGTTAAATTAGCTTTGTTTGAATGTGATTGACTTTCATTTGAATCAATTAGCTTTGTTTAATGCATTTGACTTTCATTTAATTAAAAAAGCTTTGTTTGAATGTGTTTGACTTTAATTTGATTCAAATAGCTTTGTTTGAATGATTTTGACTTTCACTTGATTTAAATACGTTTTTTGAATGCGTTTGACTTTCATTTGATTCAAATAGCATTTCTTGAATGTGTTTGACTTTCATTTGGTTCAAAAAGCTTTGTTTGAATGTGTTTGACTTTCATTTGATTCAATTAGCATCGTTGAACGCATTTGAAAGTCATTTGATTCAAAAAACTTTGATTGAATTACCTAGACTTTCACTTGATTCAATTAGCTTTTTTGAAAGCATTTAACTTTCATTTGATTTAAAAAGCTTTGTTTAAATGTAATTGACTTTCACTTGATTTTATTACTTTTTTTTAATTGCATTTGACTTTCAGTTGATTCAGAAAGATTTGTTTGAATGTGCTTGACTTTCATATGATTCAATTAGCATCGTTGAATGGATTTGACAATCATTTGATTCAAAAAGCTTTGTTTGACTTTCACTTGATTCAAATCGCTATTTTGAATGCATTTGAATTTCATTTGATTGAAAAAGCTTTGTTTGAATGTGTTTGATTTTTTTTTGGTTAAATTAGCTTTGTTTGAATGTGATTGACTTTCATTTGAATCAATTAGCTTTGTTTAATGCATTTGACTTTCATTTAATTCAAAAAGCTTTGTTTGAATGTGTTTGACTTTAATTTGATTCAAATAGCTTTGTTTGAATGTTTTTTACTTTCACTTGATTTAAATACCTTTTTTGAATGCGTTTGACTTTCATTTGATTCAAATAGCATTTCTTGAATGTTTTTGACTTTCATTTGGTTCAATAAGCTTTGTTTGAATGTGTTTGACTTTCATTTGATTCAATTAGCATCGTTGAACGCATTTGAAAGTAATTTGATTCAAAAAACTTTGTTTGAATTACCTAGACTTTCACTTCATTCAATTAGCTTTTTTGAATGCATTTAACTTTCATTTGATTTATGAAGCTTTGTTTAAATGTAATTGACTTTCACTTGATTTAATTACTTTTTTTTAATTGCATTTGACTTTCAGTTGATTCAAAAAGATTTGTTTGAATGTGCTTGACTTTCATATGATTCAATTAGCATCAATGAATGGATTTGACAACCATTTGATTCAAAAAGCTTTGTTTGACTTTCACTTGATTCAAATCGCTATTTTGAATGCATTTGAATTTCATTTGATTGAAAAAGCTTTGTTTGAATGTGTTTGATTTTTGTTTGGTTAAATTAGCTTTGTTTGAATGTGATTGACTTTCATTTGAATCAATTAGCTTTGTTTAATGCATTTGACTTTCATTTAATTCAAAAAGTTTTGTTTGAATGTGTTTGACTTTAATCTGATTCAAATAGCTTTGTTTGAATGTTTTTGACTTTCACTTGATTTAAATACCTTTTTTGAATGCGTTTGACTTTCATTTGATTCAAATAGCATTTCTTGAATGTGTTTGACTTTCATTTGGTTCAAAAAGCTTTGTTTGAATGTGTTTGACTTTCATTTGATTCAATTAGCATCGTTGAACGCATTTGAAAGTCATTTGATTCAAAAAACTTTGTTTGAATTACTTAGACTTTCACTTGATTCAATTAGCTTTTTTGAATGCATTTAACTTTCATTTGATTTAAAAAGCTTTGTTTAAATGTAATTGACTTTCACTTGATTTTATTACTTTTTTTAATTGCATTTGACTTTCAGTTGATTCAGAAAGATTTGTTTGAATGTGCTTGACTTTCATATGATTCAATTAGCATCGTTGAATGGATTTGACAATCATTTGATTCAAAAAGCTTTGTTTGACTTTCACTTGATTCAAATCGCTATTTTGAATGCATTTGAATTTCATTTGATTGAAAAAGCTTTGTTTGAATGTGTTTGATTTTTTTTTGGTTAAATTAGCTTTGTTTGAATGTGATTGACTTTCATTTGAATCAATTAGCTTTGTTTAATGCATTTGACTTTCATTTAATTCAAAAAGCTTTGTTTGAATGTGTTTGACTTTAATTTGATTCAAATAGCTTTGTTTGAATGATTTTGACTTTCACTTGATTTAAATACCTTTTTTTGAATGTGTTTGACTTTCATTTGATTCAAATAGCTTTGTTTGAATGTGTTTGCCTTCCATTGGATTTAATTAGCTCTGTTTGAATGTGGTTGACTTTTAATTGATTCAATTTGATCTTTTGAACGCATTTGACTTTCATTTGATTCAAAAAGATTTGTTTGAATGTGTTTGACTTTCATATGATTCAATTAGTATCGTTGAATGCATTTGACAATCATTTGATTCAAAAAGCTATGTTTGAATTTGTTTGACTTTCACTTGATTCAATTAGCTTTTTTGAACTCATTTGACTTTCATTTGATTCAATTAGCTTTGTTTGAATGTGTTTGACTTTCATTTGATTCAATTAGCTTTTTTGAACTCATTTGACTTTCTTTGGATTCAAAAAGCTTTGTTTGAATGTGTTTGAATTTCACTTGATTTAAATTAGCTTTGTTTGAATGTGGTTAACTTTTCATTTGATTCAATTAGCTTTGTTTGAATGTGGTTGACTTTCATTTGATTCAATTAGGTTTGTTAGAATGCCATTGACTTTCATTTGATTCAATTAGGTTTGTTAGAATGCCATTGACTTTCATTTGATTCAATTAGCTTTGTTGAATGCATATGACTTTCATTTGATTCAAAAAGCTTTGTTTGAATGTGTTTGACTTTCATTTGATTCAATTAGCATCGTTGAACGCATTTGACAGTCATTTGATTCAAAAAGCTTTGTTTGAATTACCTAGACTTTCACTTGATTAAATTAGCTTTTTTTAATGCATTTAACTTTTATTTGATTTAAAAAGCTTTGTTTAAATGTAATTGACTTTTACTTGATTTAATTACTTTTTTTTAATTGCATTTGACTTTCAGTTGATTCAAAAAGATTTGTTTGAATGTGCTTGACTTTCATATGATTCAATTAGCATCGTTGAATGGATTTGACAATCATTTGATTCAAAAAGCTTTGTTTGACTTTCACTTGATTCAAATCGCTATTTTGAATGCATTTGAATTTCATTTGATTGAAAAAGCTTTGTTTGAATGTGTTTGATTTTTATTTGGTTAAATTAGCTTTGTTTTAATGTGATTGACTTTCATTTGAATCAATTAGCTTTGTTTAATGCATTTGACTTTCACTTAATTCAAAAAGCTTTATTTGAATGTGTTTGACTTTAATCTGATTCAAATAGCTTTGTTTGAATGTTTTTGACTTTCACTTGATTTAAATACCTTTTTTAAATGCGTTTGACTTTCATTTTATTCAAATAGCATTTCTTGAATGTGTTTGACTTTCATTTGGTTCAAAAAGCTTTGTTTGAATGTGTTTGACTTTCATTTGATTCAATTAGCATCGTTGAACGCATTTGAAAGTCATTTGATTCAAAAAACTTTGTTTGAATTACCTAGACTTTCACTTGATTCAATTAGCTTTTTTTGAATGCATTTAACTTTCGTTTGATTTAAAAAGCTTTGTTTAAATGTAATTGACTTTCACTTGATTTAATTACTTTGTTTTTTAATTGCATTTGACTTTCAGTTGATTCAAAAAGATTTGTTTGAATGTGCTTGACTTTCATATGATTCAATTAGCATCGTTGAATGGATTTGACAATCATTTGATTCAAAAAGCTTTGTTTGACTTTCACTTGATTCAAATCGCTATTTTGAATGCATTTGAATTTCATTTGATTGAAAAAGCTTTGTTTGAATGTGTTTGATTTTCATTTGATTAAATTAGCTTTGTTTGAATGTGATTGACTTTCATTTGAATCAATTAGCTTTGTTTAATGCATTTTACTTTCATTTAATTCAAAAAGCTTTGTTTAAATGTGTTTAACTTTAATCTGATTCAAATAGCTTTGTTTGAATTGTTTCGGGGTTTTCTCCAAATACACACTTCTTGGGATTGAGCATGACATGGTGCCGCCTGAGTGTGGCGAAAGTTTCTCGGAGGTCCGACAGATGATCTTTCTGAAGTTTAGTCTTGACAATCATATCATCAATGTATGCCTCGACGTTTCTCCCAATCTGATCAAAGAACACAGTGTTTATCATTCGCTGAAAGGTAGTCGGGGCATTCTTAAGACCAAACGACATGACCGTGTAACAGTATAACCCCTGATAAGTGACGAAGGCCGTCTTCTCCTAATCTTTCTTCCATAAAGGAATTTGATGGAAACCAGAATAGGCGTCCATAAAGCTCATCAAAGCATGGCCGGTTGTTGAGTCGACCAGGTTATCAATTTTAAGCGGAGGGTAACTGTCTTTGGGGCACGCCTTGTTTAAGTCTGTGTAGTCTACACACATTCGCCAGGTGCCATTCGGCTTTTTAACAAGCACCACATTTGCAACCAAGTCTGGGAAGTAACATTGCCGAATGAACCCTGCATCAAGTAATTTTTTAACTTCGGCGGCTGCCGCCTGACTTCTTTCTTTGCCATGGTTCCGCTTCTTTTGCCGTACCGGCTTCTTTTTCGGATCCACGGCCAGTTTATGTACCGCCAGATCAGGACTAATGCTTGGCATTTCATGGACTTCGAATGCAAAGATGTCCTTGTATTCTTTCAATAGTTTGTGAAAGTCGTCACTAAGGTCTCTCAGAGCAGTCGTCCCAACTTTGACTGTTCGGTCAGGACGTGAGTCGTCTAAGATCAGGTCCGCATGCTCACCTGCCGGCTGAGGGCGGAACTCATCCGACCGCTCCTCTGCCAATGATTGCTATTTTCTTTCTTTTCTTGCGGCCCCTGTCTGGGATGCCTTTCTCTTCTTGCCGCCTGCTTCTTGAACAGGCGCACTCTCCTTGACATTGTCAAGGTCTTTTTTTCACCGCTTGACCCAGTGGCCATAACAGTGGGCTTGACATCCGAGAGATAGCACTCTCGGGCCATCCTCTGATCTCCCCTTAGGGAGCCGACTGTTCCATTATCCCTCTCAAACTTGAGCAACATAAGAGATGGGATTATAACAGCCTTGGAATTATTCAGGGTTGGTCGACCCAGAATCATGTTGTAGGCCGAGAGTTCTTCTACTACCAGGAACCGGACTACCATGTGTCGTCCTTCCCCTTTTTCGCCCAGGCGGATGGGTAAATCCACTCGTCCCAGTGGGTGGACGACTCCTCCTCCAAACCCTACTAAAGGGTGGGAGGCCAGATGTATGCAATCAGTCTGATATTTTAGTTTCGACAGACATTTGCTACTGATGAGATCTGAGGAGCTTCCGGTATCTATGAGGATTCGGCCAACTCTCTGGTTGGCCACTTTACATTCAATAACGATAGGGTCGTCATGCGGCCCTCTTACCCCTCCTAGATCTTCTTCAGTGATGAAAATCTCAGGAAATGAATATTTGGACGGCCGTTCTTGGTGAACGGAATTTACATCTAACCGCCTGATATTGTCTTTGTTGCCCCTAATAGTGGGGCCGCCTCCTGAGAAGCCGCCTGCAATGGTGTAGACGACTGCATCATCTGTATCGGAGCTGTCGGCCTGTTGATTCTTTTTGGCCGACTGCTTTTTTGAGGAAGTGTTCCCCGTAGATTTCTTGACATAAGTGTCAAGATCACCTTGCTCAGCTAGGCGGTCCAGATACCGCATGAGACTGATGCAGTCATTGGTGTGATGACCAACATCATCATGATAAGCACATAATTTATCTTGGTTCCGGTTGTTTGCAGAACCCTTCATGGGGACCGGCTTCTCAATTGAGATCCGTCCCTTGATTTCTTTTAGGATAAACTGGTTATCTTTGTTAAACGCATACTTTAGGGAGTATGGTTTGAATTCTTTTTTTCTTTTTCTGGGCCGGCTGTTTAGAGGAATCAGCCGCCCAGACCTCTTTTCTCTTCTCATCTTTGTTTGACGATTGTTTCTGTCGTCCTTCTCTTTTGTCGAACCTTTTTCCCGTCCGACTGTTTTACCGTACAAAGATCAGTCGCCTGTATATAGGCTTCTGCTTCAATCAAGGCCTCTTGAAGAGTCGCCACCCTCTTTCGAACCAAATCAAATTTGAAGGTAGACCCGTCTTTGAGACCTCTGAAAAAGTCAGTATAGGCTACCTCATCCGGTAACCCTTGAATCTGTATTCTCATCAGGTTAAACCGCCTGATGTAAGAACGAAGCCCCTCCTTCTCGCCCTGCTGAATTGTTCCTAAATCAAGGGTCGTTTTCTTCGCAGGGATGTTCATGGCGAAGTTGGAGGTGAATAAGTAAGCAAGCGTCCTGAAGATATTTACACAACCAGTCGGCAGGTTGCCGAACCATTGTTGTGCGATTCCTTTGAGAGTCGCTGGGAAACACTTGCACCAAGTGGGATCATCCAACCCTTGAAGGTACATCAGGTTGGTGAATGCCATCAGATGGTCTTCTAGGTTAGTAGTGCCATCATAGGCTCCTACTAGTACATTTTTCACTTTGGCCGGCTGAGCGGCTTCAGTAATTTCCTTGGAGAAGGCCGACGGCTGTTCACCAAGTCTAAGCAACCGTAGCTGCCAGTCCATAGGTTGGACGTTTTTTGCTGCAGGTCCACCAAACGGAGGTCGCTGCAAAAATTATTGTTGTTGCGGCACAAATGGTAAGTTTGGTACTGCCTGGTCGCTATGAAAGCCGCACTGACGGGAGGTGCCGCCTGACTAACTCTCATGATACGACTGAGTATGGCCTCATCGAGGCATTTCGCAGACTGTCTTGAAAGTTTTGGAGTAGAGGCCGACTCTGACAATCGGTCACTCTTCTTCTGCTCTAGCAGTAGCCGAGCGTCTGTGAATGTTTGCTTTGACCCGTCCGCCTGAATATGACGAACATGTTTCCTATTTCCTGTAGGAAAACGGAATTTTGTGAAATCAAGGGCAGGTGGCTCCCGCTTCCTAGATTTAGGATGAGGAGTCGCCTCTCGCCCTTGAACTGGCTTTCCTCTTCAGTGAAGTGGAGGGTTTCTTAGCCGACTGCTCCTTGACTGGAGTAGGCGGCTTCTTGTTGATCAACTCTTGAATCTCTCCCTTGAAGTTCCTCATGAAGGTCATGAGTTCGTTCCTTGTGATGGGAGCAGACCTTCAGTCGGCTGTTGCCGAACAGGCGGTGCGCCTGCTGGCTCACTTCCAGTTTGAAGATGTTCCCGTTTCCTCCTTTCGGTATGACGGGTACGTCGGGCCCTTAGGGTCCCGTCTGAAGCTGTGTGAGCTTCAACTTCAAATTGACTCTCGGTATCATGGTCCGACTGAACTTGAGGGTCGTCAAGGGGACGCCTCTCTTTAGGAGTCGGTACAGACTTGGATGCCATCTCAGAAGTACTCTCCCACAGACGGCGCCAAATGTTTCGGGGTTTTCTGATGTCCTGCGGGAGAGTTACAATTCCGAGACTGGAACCGGACGCCTGTACTGCAAAATAACGGAGACTCCTGGTGGTGGGAGCTCTGCCTCCAACGGTCAAGTTAGTACTTGATTAAGGAGTAATTAATGCGGAAATTAAAGTGATTGGGTCTCTCTAGGTGAGAGTGTTTAATGTAGGTAATCTGCTTTGTTAGCGAGATCAGCCGGTTATTTACTGTGAGTAATTAATGTGTTTTTTTTCGTAATCCCCTTAATGAGGATTAAGGGAGGTATTTATAACCTTGGGAAACGTGCCCATCCTAGGTTTAGGTTAACCTAGGGCTGATTGGGCTTCCCTCGGAAGTTGGGCCTGGGTGGCCGGTTTCTCCATTAGGCATGGAGTATGCCACATGTCATGACATAATAGGTCCAAGGTGGACGAATAAGCGCGTGACACGTGGCAAGCCCTGACAGTTCCAACTGGGGAACACTTGGCAGGACCTGATTAGCCCACG